>NW_027258480.1:0-72643 GCF_045791955.1 Oncorhynchus clarkii lewisi
TGACAGAGCAAGAACAGAAGGGTTGAGGTACTGATGACAGGGCTATAACAGAAGGGTTGAGGTGCTGATGACAGAGTTAGAACTGAAGGGTTGAGGTACGGAAGACAGAGCTAGAACTGAAGGGTTGAGTTACTGATGACAGGGCTATAACAGAAGGGTTGAGGTACTGATGACAGAGTTAGAACTGAAGGGGTGAGGTACGGAAGACAGAGCAAGAACAGAAGGGTTAAGGTACGGCCGACAGAGTTAGAACTGAAGGGTTGAGGTACTGATGACCGAGTTAGAACTGAAGGGTTGAGGTACTGATGACAGATTTTGAACTGAAGGGTTGAGGTACTGATGACAGAGTTTGAACTGAAGGGTTGAGGTACTGATGACAGAGTTAGAACTGAAGGGTTGAGGTACTGATGACAGAGCCAGAACTGAAGAGTTGAGGTACTGATGACAGGGATATAACAGAAGGGTTGAGGTGCTGATGACAGAGTTAGAACTGAAGGGTTGAGGTACGGAAGACAGAGCAAAAACAGAAGGGTTGAGGTACTGATGACAGGGCTATAACAGAAGGGTTGAGGTGCTGATGACAGAGTTAGAACTGAAGGGTTTAGGTACGGAAGACAGAGCTAGAACTGAAGGGTTGAGGTACTGATGACAGAGTTAGAACTGAAGGGTTGAGGTACTGATGACAGAGGTAGAACTGAAGGGTTGAGGTACTGATGACAGGGCTATAACAGAAGGGTTGAGGTACGGAAGACAGAGTTAGAACTGAAGGGTTGAGGTACTGATGACCGAGTTAGAACTGAAGGGTTGAGGTACTGATGACCGAGTTAGAACTGAAGGGTTGAGGTACTGATGACAAGGTTTGAACTGAAGGGTTGAGGTACTGATGACAGAGTTAGAACTGAAGGTACTGATGACAGAGTTAGAACTGAAGGTTGAGGTACAGAAGACAGAGTTAGAACTGAAGGGTTGAGGTATGAAAGACAGAGCTAGAACTGAAGGATTGAGGTACATAAGACAGAGTTAGAACTGAAGGGTTGAGGTACGGAAGACAGAGCTAGAACTGAAGGGTTGAGGTACGGAGGACAGAGCAAGAACAGAAGGGTTAAGGTACGGAAGACAGAGCAAGAACAGAAGGGTTGAGGTACTGATGACAGGGCTATAACAGAAGGGTTGAGGTGCTGATGACAGAGTTAGAACTGAAGGGTTGAGGTACGTAAGACAGAGGTAGAACTGAAGGGTTGAGGTACTGATGACAGGGCTATAACAGAAGGGTTGAGGTACTGATGACAGAGTCAGAACTGAAGGGTTGAGGTACGGAAGACACAGCAAGAACAGAAGGGTTAAGGTACGGAAGACAGAGTTAGAACTGAAGGGTTGAGGTACTGATGACCGAGTTAGAACTGAAGGGTTGAGGTACTGATGACCGAGTTAGAACTGAAGGGTTGAGGTACTGACGACAAGGTTTGAACTGAAGGGTTGAGGTACTGATGACAGAGTTAGAACTGAAGGTACTGATGACAGAGTTAGAACTGAAGGTTGAGGTACAGAAGACAGAGTTAGAACTGAAGGGTTGAGGTATGAAAGACAGAGCTAGAACTGAAGGGTTGAGGTACTGATGACAGAGTTAGAACTGAAGGGTTGAGGTACGGAAGACAGAGCAAGAACAGAAGGGTTGAGGTACTGATGACAGGGCTATAACAGAAGGGTTGGGGTACTGATGACAGAGCTAGAACTGAAGGATTGAGGTACAGAAGACAGAGTTAGAACTGAAGGGTTGAGGTACTGATGACAGAGTTAGAACTGAAGGGTTGAGGTACGGAAGACAGAGCAAGAACAGAAGGGTTGAGGTACTGATGACAGGGCTATAACAGAAGAGTTGAGGTGCTGATGACAGAGTTAGAACTGAAGGGTTGAGGTACGGAAGACAGAGCTAGAACTGAAGGGTTGAGGTACTGATGACAGGGCTATAACAGAAGGGTTGAGGTGCTGATGACAGAGTTAGAACTGAAGGGTTGAGGTACGGAGGACAGAGCAAGAACAGAAGGGTTAAGGTACGGAAGACAGAGCTAGAACTGAAGGGTTGAGGTACTGATGACCGAGTTAGAACTGAAGGGTTGAGGTACTGATGACAGAGTTAGAACAGAAGAGTTGAGGTGCTGATGACAGAGCTAGAACTGAAGGGTTGAGGTACGGAAGACAGAGCTAGAACTGAAGGGTTGAGGTACTGATGACAGGGCTATAACAGAAGGGTTGAGGTGCTGATGACAGAGTTAGAACTGAAGGGTTGAGGTACGGAGGACAGAGCAAGAACAGAAGGGTTAAGGTACGGAAGACAGAGCTAGAACTGAAGGGTTGAGGTACTGATGACCGAGTTAGAACTGAAGGGTTGAGGTACTGATGACAGAGTTTGAACTGAAGGGTTGAGGTACTGATGACTGAGTTAGAACTGAAGGGTTGAGGTACTGATGACAGAGTTTGAACTGAAGGGTTGAGGTACTGATGACAGGGATATAACAGAAGGGTTGAGGTACTGATGACAGAGTTAGAACTGAAGGGTTGAGGTACGGAGGACAGAGCAAGAACAGAAGGGTTAAGGTACGGAAGACAGAGCTAGAACTGAAGGGTTGAGGTACTGATGACCGAGATAGAACTGAAGGGTTGATGTACTGATGACAGAGTTTGAACTGAAGGGTTAAGGTACTGATGACAGAGTTAGAACTGAAGGGTTGAGGTACTGATGACAGAGTTAGAACTGAAGGGTTGAGGTACTGATGACAGAGCCAGAACTGAAGAGTTGAGGTACTGATGACAGGGATATAACAGAAGGGTTGAGGTGCTGATGACAGAGTTAGAACTGAAGGGTTGAGGTACGGAAGACAGAGCAAAAACAGAAGGGTTGAGGTACTGATGACAGGGCTATAACAGAAGGGTTGAGGTGCTGATGACAGAGTTAGAACTGAAGGGTTTAGGTACGGAAGACAGAGCTAGAACTGAAGGGTTGAGGTACTGATGACAGAGTTAGAACTGAAGGGTTGAGGTACTGATGACAGAGGTAGAACTGAAGGGTTGAGGTACTGATGACAGGGCTATAACAGAAGGGTTGAGGTACTGATGACAGAGTCAGAACTGAAGGGTTGAGGTACGGAAGACAGAGCAAGAACAGAAGGGTTAAGGTACGGAAGACAGAGTTAGAACTGAAGGGTTGAGGTACTGATGACCGAGTTAGAACTGAAGGGTTGAGGTACTGATGACCGAGTTAGAACTGAAGGGTTGAGGTACTGATGACAAGGTTTGAACTGAAGGGTTGAGGTACTGATGACAGAGTTAGAACTGAAGGTACTGATGACAGAGTTAGAACTGAAGGTTGAGGTACAGAAGACAGAGTTAGAACTGAAGGGTTGAGGTATGAAAGACAGAGCTAGAACTGAAGGATTGAGGTACATAAGACAGAGTTAGAACTGAAGGGTTGAGGTACGGAAGACAGAGCTAGAACTGAAGGGTTGAGGTACTGATGACAGAGTTAGAACTGAAGGGTTGAGGTACGGAGGACAGAGCAAGAACAGAAGGGTTAAGGTACGGAAGACAGAGCAAGAACAGAAGGGTTGAGGTACTGATGACAGGGCTATAACAGAAGGGTTGAGGTGCTGATGACAGAGTTAGAACTGAAGGGTTGAGGTACGTAAGACAGAGGTAGAACTGAAGGGTTGAGGTACTGATGACAGGGCTATAACAGAAGGGTTGAGGTACTGATGACAGAGTCAGAACTGAAGGGTTGAGGTACGGAAGACAGAGCAAGAACAGAAGGGTTAAGGTACGGAAGACAGAGTTAGAACTGAAGGGTTGAGGTACTGATGACCGAGTTAGAACTGAAGGGTTGAGGTACTGATGACCGAGTTAGAACTGAAGGGTTGAGGTACTGACGACAAGGTTTGAACTGAAGGGTTGAGGTACTGATGACAGAGTTAGAACTGAAGGTACTGATGACAGAGTTAGAACTGAAGGTTGAGGTACAGAAGACAGAGTTAGAACTGAAGGGTTGAGATATGAAAGACAGAGCTAGAGCTGAAGGGTTGAGGTACTGATGACAGAGTTAGAACTGAAGGGTTGAGGTACGGAAGACAGAGCAAGAACAGAAGGGTTGAGGTACTGATGACAGGGCTATAACAGAAGGGTTGAGGTACTGATGACAGAGCTAGAACTGAAGGATTGAGGTACAGAAGACAGAGTTAGAACTGAAGGGTTGAGGTACTGATGACAGAGTTAGAACTGAAGGGTTGAGGTACGGAAGACAGAGCAAGAACAGAAGGGTTGAGGTACTGATGACAGGGCTATAACAGAAGAGTTGAGGTGCTGATGACAGAGTTAGAACTGAAGGGTTGAGGTACGGAAGACAGAGCTAGAACTGAAGGGTTGAGGTACTGATGACAGGGCTATAACAGAAGGGTTGAGGTGCTGATGACAGAGTTAGAACTGAAGGGTTGAGGTACGGAGGACAGAGCAAGAACAGAAGGGTTAAGGTACGGAAGACAGAGCTAGAACTGAAGGGTTGAGGTACTGATGACCGAGTTAGAACTGAAGGGTTGAGGTACTGATGACAGAGTTAGAACAGAAGAGTTGAGGTGCTGATGACAGAGCTAGAACTGAAGGGTTGAGGTACGGAAGACAGAGCTAGAACTGAAGGGTTGAGGTACTGATGACAGGGCTATAACAGAAGGGTTGAGGTGCTGATGACAGAGTTAGAACTGAAGGGTTGAGGTACGGAGGACAGAGCAAGAACAGAAGGGTTAAGGTACGGAAGACAGAGCTAGAACTGAAGGGTTGAGGTACTGATGACCGAGTTAGAACTGAAGGGTTGAGGTACTGATGACAGAGTTTGAACTGAAGGGTTGAGGTACTGATGACTGAGTTAGAACTGAAGGGTTGAGGTACTGATGACAGAGTTTGAACTGAAGGGTTGAGGTACTGATGACAGGGCTATAACAGAAGGGTTGAGGTACTGATGACAGACTTAGAACTGAAGGGTTGAGGTACGGAGGACAGAGCAAGAACAGAAGGGTTAAGGTACGGAAGACAGAGCTAGAACTGAAGGGTTGAGGTACTGATGACCGAGATAGAACTGAAGGGTTGAGGTACTGATGACAGAGTTTGAACTGAAGGGTTAAGGTACTGATGACAGAGTTAGAACTGAAGGGTTGAGGTACGGAAAGCAGAGCTAGAACTGAAGGGTTGAGGTACTGATGACAGAGTTAGAACTGAAGGGTTGAGGTACTGATGACATAGCTAGAACTGAAGGGTTGAGGTACGTAAGACAGAGTCAGAACTGAAGGGTTGAGGTACGGAAGACAGAGCAAGAACAGAAGGGTTAAGGTACGGAAGACAGAGTTAGAACTGAAAAATTGAGGTGCTGATGACCGAGTTAGAACTGAAGGGTTGAGGTACTGATGACAGAGTTTGAACTGAAGGGTTGAGGTACTGATGACATAGTTAGAACTGAAGGGTTGAGGTACTGATGACAGAGTTAGAACTGAAGGGTTGAGGTACCAATGACAGAGCTTGAACTGAAGGGTTAAGGTACGGACGACAGAGTTAGAACTGAAGGGTTGAGGTAATGATGACCAAGTTAGAACTGAAGGGTTGAGGTACTGATGACAGAGCAAGAACAGAAGGGTTGAGGTACTGATGACAGGGCTATAACAGAAGGGTTGAGGTGCTGATGACAGAGTTAGAACTGAAGGGTTGAGGTACGGAAGACAGAGCAAGAACAGAAGGGTTGAGGTACTGATGACAGGGCTATAACAGAAGGGTTGAGGTGCTGATGACAGAGTTAGAACTGAAGGGTTGAGGTACGGAAGACAGAGCTAGAACTGAAGGGTTGAGGTACTGATGACAGGGCTATAACAGAAGGGTTGAGGTACTGATGACAGAGTTAGAACCGAAGGGTTGAGATACGGAGGACAGAGCAAGAACAGAAGGGTTAAGGTACGGAAGACAGAGTTAGAACTGAAGGGTTGAGGTACTGATGACCGAGTTAGAACTGAAGGGTTGAGGTACTGATGACAGAGTTTGAACTGAAGGGTTGAGGTACTGATGACAGAGTTAGAACTGAAGGGTTGAGGTACTGATGACAGAGCCAGAACTGAAGAGTTGAGGTACTGATGACAGGGATATAACAGAAGGGTTGAGGTTCTGATGACAGAGTTAGAACTGAAGGGTTGAGGTACGGAAGACAGAGCAAAAACAGAAGGGTTGAGGTACTGATGACAGGGCTATAACAGAAGGGTTAAGGTGCTGATGACAGAGTTAGAACTGAAGGGTTGAGGTACGGAAGACAGAGCTAGAACTGAAGGGTTGAGGTACTGATGACAGGGCTATAAAAGAAGGGTTGAGGTACTGATGACAGAGTTAGAACTGAAGGGTTGAGGTACTGATGACAGAGCTAGAACTGAAGAGTTGAGGTACAGAAGACAGAGTTAGAACTGAAGGCTTGAGGTACGGAAGACAGAGCTTGAACTGAAGGGTTGAGGTACTGATGACAGAGCAAGAACAGAAGGGTTGAGGTACTGATGACAGGGCTATAACAGAAGGGTTGAGGTGCTGATGACAGAGTTAGAACTGAAGGGTTGAGGTACGGAAGACAGAGCTAGAACTGAAGGGTTGAGTTACTGATGACAGGGCTAGAACTGAAGGGTTGAGGTACTGATGACAGAGTTAGAACTGAAGGGGTGAGGTACGGAAGACAGAGCAAGAACAGAAGGGTTAAGGTACGGCCGACAGAGTTAGAACTGAAGGGTTGAGGTACTGATGACCGAGTTAGAACTGAAGGGTTGAGGTACTGATGACAGATTTTGAACTGAAGGGTTGAGGTACTGATGACAGAGTTTGAACTGAAGGGTTGAGGTACTGATGACAGAGTTAGAACTGAAGGGTTGAGGTACTGATGACAGAGCCAGAACTGAAGAGTTGAGGTACTGATGACAGGGATATAACAGAAGGGTTGAGGTGCTGATGACAGAGTTAGAACTGAAGTGTTGAGGTACGGAAGACAGAGCAAAAACAGAAGGGTTGAGGTACTGATGACAGGGCTATAACAGAAGGGTTGAGGTGCTGATGACAGAGTTAGAACTGAAGGGTTTAGGTACGGAAGACAGAGCTAGAACTGAAGGGTTGAGGTACTGATGACAGAGTTAGAACTGAAGGGTTGAGGTACTGATGACAGAGTTAGAACTGAAGGGTTGAGGTACTGATGACAGAGTTAGAACTGAAGGGTTGAGGTACTGATGACAGAGTTAGAGCTGAAGGGTTGAGGTACTGATGACAGAGCTAGAACTGAAGGGTTGAGGTACTGATGACAGAGCTAGAACTGAAGGGTTGAGGTACGGAAGACAGAGCTAGAACTGAAGCGTTGAGGTACTGATGACAGAGTTAGAACTGAAGGGTTGAGGTACGGAAGACAGAGCAAGAACAGAAGGGTTGAGGTACTGATGACAGGGCTATAACAGAAGGTTTGAGGTGCTGATGACATAGTTAGAACTGAAGGGTTGAGGTACGTAAGACAGAGCTAGAACTGAAGGGTTGAGGTACTGATGACAGGGCTATAACAGAAGGGTTGAGGTACTGATGACAGAGTCAGAACTGAAGGGTTGAGGTACGGAAGACAGAGTTAGAACTGAAGGGTTAAGGTACTGATGACCGAGTTAGAACTGAAGGGTTGAGGTACTGATGACAGAATTTGAACTGAAGGGTTGAGGTACTGATGACAGAGATAGAACTGAAGGGTTGAGGTACTGATGACAGAGTTAGAACAGAAGGGTTGAGGTAATGATGACAGAGCTAGAACTGAAGGATTGAGGTACATAAGACAGAGTTAGAACTGAAGGGTTGAGGTACGGAAGACAGAGCTAGAACTGAAGGGTTGAGGTACTGATGACAGAGTTAGAACTGAAGGGTTGAGGTACGGAAGACAGAGCAAGAACAGAAGGGTTGAGGTACTGATGACAGGGCTATAACAGAAGGGTTGAGGTACTGATGACAGAGTTAGAACTGAAGGGTTGAGGTACGGAGGACAGAGCAAGAACAGAAGGGTTAAGGTACGGAAGACAGAGCAAGAACAGAAGGGTTGAGGTACTGATGACAGGGCTATAACAGAAGGGTTGAGGTGCTGATGACAGAGTTAGAACTGAAGGGTTGAGGTAGGTAAGACAGAGGTAGAACTGAAGGGTTGAGGTACTGATGACAGGGCTATAACAGAAGGGTTGAGGTACTGATGACAGAGTCAGAACTGAAGGGTTGAGGTACGGAAGACAGAGCAAGAACAGAAGGGTTAAGGTACGGAAGACAGAGTTAGAACTGAAGGGTTGAGGTACTGATGACCGAGTTAGAACTGAAGGGTTGAGGTACTGATGACCGAGTTAGAACTGAAGGGTTGAGGTACTGATGACAAGGTTTGAACTGAAGGGTTGAGGTACTGATGACAGAGTTAGAACTGAAGGTACTGATGACAGAGTTAGAACTGAAGGTTGAGGTACAGAAGACAGAGTTAGAACTGAAGGGTTGAGGTATGAAAGACAGAGCTAGAACTGAAGGGTTGAGGTGCTGATGACAGAGTTAGAACTGAAGGGTTGAGGTACGGAAGACAGAGCAAGAACAGAAGGGTTGAGGTACTGATGACAGGGCTATAACAGAAGGGTTGAGGTACTGATGACAGAGCTAGAACTGAAGGATTGAGGTACAGAAGACAGAGTTAGAACTGAAGGGTTGAGGTACTGATGACAGAGTTAGAACTGAAGGGTTGAGGTACGGAAGACAGAGCAAGAACAGAAGGGTTGAGGTACTGATGACAGGGCTATAACAGAAGAGTTGAGGTGCTGATGACAGAGTTAGAACTGAAGGGTTGAGGTACGGAAGACAGAGCTAGAACTGAAGGGTTGAGGTACTGATGACAGGGCTATAACAGAAGGGTTGAGGTGCTGATGACAGAGTTAGAACTGAAGGGTTGAGGTACGGAGGACAGAGCAAGAACAGAAGGGTTAAGGTACGGAAGACAGAGCTAGAACTGAAGGGTTGAGGTACTGATGACCGAGTTAGAACTGAAGGGTTGAGGTACTGATGACAGAGTTAGAACAGAAGAGTTGAGGTGCTGATGACAGAGCTAGAACTGAAGGGTTGAGGTACGGAAGACAGAGCTAGAACTGAAGGGTTGAGGTACTGATGACAGGGCTATAACAGAAGGGTTGAGGTGCTGATGACAGAGTTAGAACTGAAGGGTTGAGGTACGGAGGACAGAGCAAGAACAGAAGGGTTAAGGTACGGAAGACAGAGCTAGAACTGAAGGGTTGAGGTACTGATGACCGAGTTAGAACTGAAGGGTTGAGGTACTGATGACAGAGTTTGAACTGAAGGGTTGAGGTACTGATGACTGAGTTAGAACTGAAGGGTTGAGGTACTGATGACAGAGTTTGAACTGAAGGGTTGAGGTACTGATGACAGGGCTATAACAGAAGGGTTGAGGTACTGATGACAGAGTTAGAACTGAAGGGTTGAGGTACGGAGGACAGAGCAAGAACAGAAGGGTTAAGGTACGGAAGACAGAGCTAGAACTGAAGGGTTGAGGTACTGATGACCGAGTTAGAACTGAAGGGTTGAGGTACTGATGACAGAGTTTGAACTGAAGGGTTAAGGTACTGATGACAGAGTTAGAACTGAAGGGTTGAGGTACGGAAAGCAGAGCTAGAACTGAAGGGTTGAGGTACTGATGACAGGGATATAACAGAAGGGTTGAGGTACTGATGACAGAGTTAGAACTGAAGGGTTGAGGTACTGATGACATAGCTAGAACTGAAGGGTTGAGGTACGTAAGACAGAGTCAGAACTGAAGGGTTGAGGTACGGAAGACAGAGCAAGAACAGAAGGGTTAAGGTACGGAAGACAGAGTTAGAACTGAAAAATTGAGGTGCTGATGACCGAGTTAGAACTGAAGGGTTGAGGTACTGATGACAGAGTTTGAACTGAAGGGTTGAGGTACTGATGACATAGTTAGAACTGAAGGGTTGAGGTACTGATGACAGAGTTAGAACTGAAGGGTTGAGGTACCAATGACAGAGCTTGAACTGAAGGGTTGAGGTACAGAAGACAGAGTTAGAACTGAAGGGTTGAGGTACGGAATACAGAGCTAGAACTGAAGGGTTGAGGTACTGATGACAGAGTTAGAACTGAAGGGTTAAGGTACGGAAGACAGAGCTAGAACAGAAGGGTTGAGGTACTGATGACAGGGCTATAACAGAAGGGTTGAGGTGCTGATGACAGAGTTAGAACTGAAGGGTTGAGGTACTGATGACAGAGTTAGAACTGAAGGGTTGAGGTACTGATGACAGAGTTAGAACTGAAGGGTTGAGGTACTGATGACAGAGCTTGAACTGAAGGGTTGAGGTAAAGAAGACAGAGTTAGAACTGAAAGGTATAGGTAAGGAAGACAGAGCTAGAACTGAAGGGTTGAGTTACTGATGACAGGGCTATAACAGAAGGGTTGAGGTACTGATGACAGAGTTAGAACTGAAGGGTTGAGGTACGGAAGACAGAGCAAGAACAGAAGGGTTAAGGTACGGAAGACAGAGTTAGAACTGAAGGGTTGAGGTACTGATGA
The DNA here is from genome assembly GCF_045791955.1 of Oncorhynchus clarkii lewisi. Taxonomy (NCBI): domain Eukaryota; kingdom Metazoa; phylum Chordata; class Actinopteri; order Salmoniformes; family Salmonidae; genus Oncorhynchus; species Oncorhynchus clarkii. Next base: position 10,640 of record NW_027258480.1, read on the forward strand.
CAGAGTTAGAACTGAAGGGTTGAGGTACTGATGACAGAGTTTGAACTGAAGGGTTGAGGTACTGATGACAGAGTTAGAACTGAAGGGTTGAGGTACGGAAGACAGAGCAAGAACAGAAGGGTTGAGGTACTGATGACAGGGCTATAACAGAAGGGTTGAGGTGCTGATGACAGAGTTAGAACTGAAGGGTTGAGGTACGGAAGACAGAGCAAGAACAGAAGGGTTGAGGTACTGATGACAGGGCTATAACAGAAGGGTTGAGGTGCTGATGACAGAGTTAGAACTGAAGGGTTGAGGTACGGAAGACAGAGCTAGAACTGAAGGGTTGAGGTACTGATGACAGGGCTATAACAGAAGGGTTGAGGTACTGATGACAGAGTCAGAACTGAAGGGTTGAGGTACGGAAGACAGAGCAAGAACAGAAGGGTTAAGGTACGGAAGACAGAGTTAGAACTGAAGGGTTGAGGTACTGATGACCGAGTTAGAACTGAAGGGTTGAGGTACTGATGACCGAGTTAGAACTGAAGGGTTGAGGTACTGATGACAAGGTTTGAACTGAAGGGTTGAGGTACTGATGACAGAGTTAGAACTGAAGGTACTGATGACAGAGTTAGAACTGAAGGTTGAGGTACAGAAGACAGAGTTAGAACTGAAGGGTTGAGGTATGAAAGACAGAGCTAGAACTGAAGGGTTGAGGTGCTGATGACAGAGTTAGAACTGAAGGGTTGAGGTACGGAAGACAGAGCAAGAACAGAAGGGTTGAGGTACTGATGACAGGGCTATAACAGAAGGGTTGAGGTACTGATGACAGAGCTAGAACTGAAGGATTGAGGTACAGAAGACAGAGTTAGAACTGAAGGGTTGAGGTACTGATGACAGAGTTAGAACTGAAGGGTTGAGGTACGGAAGACAGAGCAAGAACAGAAGGGTTGAGGTACTGATGACAGGGCTATAACAGAAGAGTTGAGGTGCTGATGACAGAGTTAGAACTGAAGGGTTGAGGTACGGAAGACAGAGCTAGAACTGAAGGGTTGAGGTACTGATGACAGGGCTATAACAGAAGGGTTGAGGTGCTGATGACAGAGTTAGAACTGAAGGGTTGAGGTACGGAGGACAGAGCAAGAACAGAAGGGTTAAGGTACGGAAGACAGAGCTAGAACTGAAGGGTTGAGGTACTGATGACCGAGTTAGAACTGAAGGGTTGAGGTATTGATGACAGAGTTAGAACAGAAGAGTTGAGGTGCTGATGACAGAGCTAGAACTGAAGGGTTGAGGTACGGAAGACAGAGCTAGAACTGAAGGGTTGAGGTACTGATGACAGGGCTATAACAGAAGGGTTGAGGTGCTGATGACAGAGTTAGAACTGAAGGGTTGAGGTACGGAGGACAGAGCAAGAACAGAAGGGTTAAGGTACGGATGACAGAGCTAGAACTGAAGGGTTGAGGTACTGATGACCGAGTTAGAACTGAAGGGTTGAGGTACTGATGACAGAGTTTGAACTGAAGGGTTGAGGTACTGATGACTGAGTTATAACTGAAGGGTTGAGGTACTGATGACAGAGTTTGAACTGAAGGGTTGAGGTACTGATGACAGGGCTATAACAGAAGGGTTGAGGTACTGATGACAGAGTTAGAACTGAAGGGTTGAGGTACGGAGGACAGAGCAAGAACAGAAGGGTTAAGGTACGGAAGACAGAGCTAGAACTGAAGGGTTGAGGTACTGATGACCGAGTTAGAACTGAAGGGTTGAGGTACTGATGACAGAGTTTGAACTGAAGGGTTAAGGTACTGATGACAGAGTTAGAACTGAAGGGTTGAGGTACGGAAAGCAGAGCTAGAACTGAAGGGTTGAGGTACTGATGACAGGGATATAACAGAAGGGTTGAGGTACTGATGACAGAGTTAGAACTGAAGGGTTGAGGTACTGATGACATAGCTAGAACTGAAGGGTTGAGGTACGTAAGACAGAGTCAGAACTGAAGGGTTGAGGTACGGAAGACAGAGCAAGAACAGAAGGGTTAAGGTACGGAAGACAGAGTTAGAACTGAAAAATTGAGGTGCTGATGACCGAGTTAGAACTGAAGGGTTGAGGTACTGATGACAGAGTTTGAACTGAAGGGTTGAGGTACTGATGACATAGTTAGAACTGAAGGGTTGAGGTACTGATGACAGAGTTAGAACTGAAGGGTTGAGGTACCAATGACAGAGCTTGAACTGAAGGGTTGAGGTACAGAAGACAGAGTTAGAACTGAAGGGTTGAGGTACGGAATACAGAGCTAGAACTGAAGGGTTGAGGTACTGATGACAGAGTTAGAACTGAAGGGTTGAGGTACGGAAGACAGAGCTAGAACAGAAGGGTTGAGGTACTGATGACAGGGCTATAACAGAAGGGTTGAGGTGCTGATGACAGAGTTAGAACTGAAGGGTTGAGGTACTGATGACAGAGTTAGAACTGAAGGGTTGAGGTACTGATGACAGAGTTAGAACTGAAGGGTTGAGGTACTGATGACAGAGCTTGAACTGAAGGGTTGAGGTAAAGAAGACAGAGTTAGAACTGAAAGGTTGAGGTAAGGAAGACAGAGCTAGAACTGAAGGGTTGAGTTACTGATGACAGGGCTATAACAGAAGGGTTGAGGTACTGATGACAGAGTTAGAACTGAAGGGTTGAGGTACTGAAGACAGAGCAAGAACAGAAGGGTTAAGGTACTGAAGACAGAGTTAGAACTGAAGGGTTGAGGTACTGATGACAGAGTTAGAACTGAAGGGTTGAGGTACTGATGACAGAGTTTGAACTGAAGGGTTGAGGTACTGATGACAGAGTTAGAACTGAAGGGTTGAGGTACGGAAGACAGAGCAAGAACAGAAGGGTTGAGGTACTGATGACAGGGCTATAACAGAAGGGTTGAGGTGCTGATGACAGAGTTAGAACTGAAGGGTTGAGGTACGGAAGACAGAGCAAGAACAGAAGGGTTGAGGTACTGATGACAGGGCTATAACAGAAGGGTTGAGGTGCTGATGACAGAGTTAGAACTGAAGGGTTGAGGTACGGAAGACAGAGCTAGAACTGAAGGGTTGAGGTACTGATGACAGGGCTATAACAGAAGGGTTGAGGTACTGATGACAGAGTTAGAACCGAAGGGTTGAGATACGGAGGACAGAGCAAGAACAGAAGGGTTAAGGTACGGAAGACAGAGTTAGAACTGAAGGGTTGAGGTACTGATGACCGAGTTAGAACTGAAGGGTTGAGGTACTGATGACAGAGTTTGAACTGAAGGGTTGAGGTACTGATGACAGAGTTAGAACTGAAGGGTTGAGGTACTGATGACAGAGCCAGAACTGAAGAGTTGAGGTACTGATGACAGGGATATAACAGAAGGGTTGAGGTGCTGATGACAGAGTTAGAACTGAAGGGTTGAGGTACGGAAGACAGAGCAAAAACAGAAGGGTTGAGGTACTGATGACAGGGCTATAACAGAAGGGTTAAGGTGCTGATGACAGAGTTAGAACTGAAGGGTTGAGGTACGGAAGACAGAGCTAGAACTGAAGGGTTGAGGTACTGATGACAGGGCTATAACAGAAGGGTTGAGGTACTGATGACAGAGTTAGAACTGAAGGGTTGAGGTACTGATGACAGAGCTAGAACTGAAGAGTTGAGGTACAGAAGACAGAGTTAGAACTGAAGGCTTGAGGTACGGAAGACAGAGCTTGAACTGAAGGGTTGAGGTACTGATGACAGAGCAAGAACAGAAGGGTTGAGGTAATGATGACAGGGCTATAACAGAAGGGTTGAGGTGCTGATGACAGTGTTAGAACTGAAGGGTTGAGGTACGGAATACAGAGCTAGAACTGAAGGGTTGAGTTACTGATGACAGGGATATAACAGAAGGGTTGAGGTACTGATGACAGAGTTAGAACTGAAGGGGTGAGGTACGGAAGACAGAGCAAGAACAGAAGGGTTAAGGTACGGCCGACAGAGTTAGAACTGAAGGGTTGAGGTACTGATGACCGAGTTAGAACTGAAGGGTTGAGGTACTGATGACAGATTTTGAACTGAAGGGTTGAGGTACTGATGACAGAGTTTGAACTGAAGGGTTGAGGTACTGATGACAGAGTTAGAACTGAAGGGTTGAGGTACTGATGACAGAGCCAGAACTGAAGAGTTGAGGTACTGATGACAGGGATATAACAGTAGGGTTGAGGTGCTGATGACAGAGTTAGAACTGAAGTGTTGAGGTACGGAAGACAGAGCAAAAACAGAAGGGTTGAGGTACTGATGACAGGGCTATAACAGAAGGGTTGAGGTGCTGATGACAGAGTTAGAACTGAAGGGTTTAGGTACGGAAGACAGAGCTAGAACTGAAGGGTTGAGGTACTGATGACAGAGTTAGAACTGAAGGGTTGAGGTACTGATGACAGAGTTAGAACTGAAGGGTTGAGGTACTGATGACAGAGTTAGAACTGAAGGGTTGAGGTACTGATGACAGAGTTAGAGCTGAAGGGTTGAGGTACTGATGACAGAGCTAGAACTGAAGGGTTGAGGTACTGATGACAGAGCTAGAACTGAAGGGTTGAGGTACGGAAGACAGAGCTAGAACTGAAGCGTTGAGGTACTGATGACAGAGTTAGAACTGAAGGGTTGAGGTACGGAAGACAGAGCAAGAACAGAAGGGTTGAGGTACTGATGACAGGGCTATAACAGAAGGTTTGAGGTGCTGATGACATAGTTAGAACTGAAGGGTTGAGGTACGTAAGACAGAGCTAGAACTGAAGGGTTGAGGTACTGATGACAGGGCTATAACAGAAGGGTTGAGGTACTGATGACAGAGTCAGAACTGAAGGGTTGAGGTACGGAAGACAGAGTTAGAACTGAAGGGTTAAGGTACTGATGACCGAGGTAGAACTGAAGGGTTGAGGTACTGATGACAGAATTTGAACTGAAGGGTTGAGGTACTGATGACAGAGATAGAACTGAAGGGTTGAGGTACTGATGACAGAGTTAGAACAGAAGGGTTGAGGTAATGATGACAGAGCTAGAACTGAAGGGTTGAGGTACATAAGACAGAGTTAGAACTGAAGGGTTGAGGTACGGAAGACAGAGCTAGAATTGAAGGGTTGAGGTACTGATGACAGAGTTAGAACTGAAGGGTTGAGGTACGGAAGACAGAGCAAGAACAGAAGGGTTGAGGTACTGATGACAGGGCTATAACAGAAGGGTTGAGGTACTGATGACAGAGTTAGAACTGAAGGGTTGAGGTACGGAGGACAGAGCAAGAACAGAAGGGTTAAGGTACGGAAGACAGAGCAAGAACAGAAGGGTTGAGGTACTGATGACAGGGCTATAACAGAAGGGTTGAGGTGCTGATGACAGAGTTAGAACTGAAGGGTTGAGGTAGGTAAGACAGAGGTAGAACTGAAGGGTTGAGGTACTGATGACAGGGCTATAACAGAAGGGTTGAGGTACTGATGACAGAGTCCGAACTGAAGGGTTGAGGTACGGAAGACAGAGCAAGAACAGAAGGGTTAAGGTACGGAAGACAGAGTTAGAACTGAAGGGTTGAGGTACTGATGACCGAGTTAGAACTGAAGGGTTGAGGTACTGATGACCGAGTTAGAACTGAAGGGTTGAGGTACTGATGACAAGGTTTGAACTGAAGGGTTGAGGTACTGATGACAGAGTTAGAACTGAAGGTACTGATGACAGAGTTAGAACTGAAGGTTGAGGTACAGAAGACAGAGTTAGAACTGAAGGGTTGAGGTATGAAAGACAGAGCTAGAACTGAAGGGTTGAGGTACTGATGACAGAGTTAGAACTGAAGGGTTGAGGTACGGAAGACAGAGCAAGAACAGAAGGGTTGAGGTACTGATGACAGGGCTATAACAGAAGGGTTGAGGTACTGATGACAGAGCTAGAACTGAAGGATTGAGGTACAGAAGACAGAGTTAGAACTGAAGGGTTGAGGTACTGATGACAGAGTTAGAACTGAAGGGTTGAGGTACGGAAGACAGAGCAAGAACAGAAGGGTTGAGGTACTGATGACAGGGCTATAACAGAAGAGTTGAGGTGCTGATGACAGAGTTAGAACTGAAGGGTTGAGGTACGGAAGACAGAGCTAGAACTGAAGGGTTGAGGTACTGATGACAGGGCTATAACAGAAGGGTTGAGGTGCTGATGACAGAGTTAGAACTGAAGGGTTGAGGTACGGAGGACAGAGCAAGAACAGAAGGGTTAAGGTACGGAAGACAGAGCTAGAACTGAAGGGTTGAGGTACTGATGACCGAGTTAGAACTGAAGGGTTGAGGTACTGATGACAGAGTTAGAACAGAAGAGTTGAGGTGCTGATGACAGAGCTAGAACTGAAGGGTTGAGGTACGGAAGACAGAGATAGAACTGAAGGGTTGAGGTACTGATGACAGGGCTATAACAGAAGGATTGAGGTGCTGATGACAGAGTTAGAACTGAAGGGTTGAGGTACGGAGGACAGAGCAAGAACAGAAGGGTTAAGGTACGGAAGACAGAGCTAGAACTGAAGGGTTGAGGTACTGATGACCGAGTTAGAACTGAAGGGTTGAGGTACTGATGACAGAGTTTGAACTGAAGGGTTGAGGTACTGATGACTGAGTTAGAACTGAAGGGTTGAGGTACTGATGACAGAGTTTGAACTGAAGGGTTGAGGTACTGATGACAGGGCTATAACAGAAGGGTTGAGGTACTGATGACAGAGTTAGAACTGAAGGGTTGAGGTACGGAGGACAGAGCAAGAACAGAAGGGTTAAGGTACGGAAGACAGAGCTAGAACTGAAGGGTTGAGGTACTGATGACCGAGTTAGAACTGAAGGGTTGAGGTACTGATGACAGAGTTTGAACTGAAGGGTTAAGGTACTGATGACAGAGTTAGAACTGAAGGGTTGAGGTACGGAAAGCAGAGCTAGAACTGAAGGGTTGAGGTACTGATGACAGGGATATAACAGAAGGGTTGAGGTACTGATGACAGAGTTAGAACTGAAGGGTTGAGGTACTGATGACATAGCTAGAACTGAAGGGTTGAGGTACGTAAGACAGAGTCAGAACTGAAGGGTTGAGGTACGGAAGACAGAGCAAGAACAGAATGTTTAAGGTACGGAAGACAGAGTTAGAACTGAAAAATTGAGGTGCTGATGACCGAGTTAGAACTGAAGGGTTGAGGTACTGATGACAGAGTTTGAACTGAAGGGTTGAGGTACTGATGACATAGTTAGAACTGAAGGGTTGAGGTACTGATGACAGAGTTAGAACTGAAGGGTTGAGGTACCAATGACAGAGCTTGAACTGAAGGGTTGAGGTACAGAAGACAGAGTTAGAACTGAAGGGTTGAGGTACGGAATACAGAGCTAGAACTGAAGGGTTGAGGTACTGATGACAGAGTTAGAACTGAAGGGTTGAGGTACGGAAGACAGAGCTAGAACAGAAGGGTTGAGGTACTGATGACAGGGCTATAACAGAAGGGTTGAGGTGCTGATGACAGAGTTAGAACTGAAGGGTTGAGGTACTGATGACAGAGTTAGAACTGAAGGGTTGAGGTACTGATGACAGAGTTAGAACTGAAGGGTTGAGGTACTGATGACAGAGCTTGAACTGAAGGGTTGAGGTAAAGAAGACAGAGTTAGAACTGAAAGGTTGAGGTAAGGAAGACAGAGCTAGAACTGAAGGGTTGAGTTACTGATGACAGGGCTATAACAGAAGGGTTGAGGTACTGATGACAGAGTTAGAACTGAAGGGTTGAGGTACGGAAGACAGAGCAAGAACAGAAGGGTTAAGGTACGGAAGACAGAGTTAGAACTGAAGGGTTGAGGTACTGATGACAGAGTTAGAACTGAAGGGTTGAGGTACTGATGACAGAGTTTGAACTGAAGGGTTGAGGTACTGATGACAGAGTTAGAACTGAAGGGTTGAGGTACGGAAGACAGAGCAAGAACAGAAGGGTTGAGGTACTGATGACAGGGCTATAACAGAAGGGTTGAGGTGCTGATGACAGAGTTAGAACTGAAGGGTTGAGGTACGGAAGACAGAGCTAGAACTGAAGGGTTGAGGTACTGATGACAGGGATATAACAGAAGGGTTGAGGTACTGATGACAGAGTTAGAACTGAAGGGTTGAGGTACTGATGACAGAGCTAGAACTGAAGGATTGAGGTACAGAAGACAGAGTTAGAACTGAAGGGTTGAGGTACGGAAGACAGAGCTTGAACTGAAGGGTTGAGGTACTGATGACAGGGCTATAACAGAAGGGTTGAGGTGCTGATGACAGAGTTAGAACTGAAGGGTTGAGGTACGTAAGACAGAGCTAGAACTGAAGGGTTGAGGTACTGATCACAGGGCTATAACAGACGGGTTGAGGTACTGATGACAGAGTTAGAACTGAAGGGTTGAGGTACGGAAGACAGAGCAAGAACAGAAGGGTTAAGGTACGGAAGACAGAGTTAGAACTGAAGGGTTGAGGTGCTGATGACCGAGTTAGAACTGAAGGGTTGAGGTACTGATGACAGAGTTTGAACTGAAGGGTTGAGGTTCTGATGACAGAGTTAGAACTGAAGGGTTGAGGTAATGATGAGAGAGTTAGAACTGAAGGGTTGAGGTACTGATGACAGAGCTTGAACTGAAGGGTTGAGGTACAGAAGACAGAGTTAGAACTGAAGGGTTGAGGTACGAAAGACAGAGCTTGAACTGAAGGGTTGAGGTACTGATGACAGAGTTAGAACTGAAGGGTTGAGGTACGGAAGACAGAGCTAGAACTGAAGGGTTGAGTTACTGATGACAGGGCTATAACAGAAGGGTTGAGGTACTGATGAAAGAGTTAGAACTGAAGGGTTGAGGTACTGATGACAGAGTTTGAACTGAAGGGTTGAGGTACTGATGACAGAGTTAGAACTGAAGGGTTGAGGTACTGATGACAGAGTTAGAACTGAAGGGTTGAGGTACTGATGACAGAGCTAGAACTGAAGGGTTGAGGTACAGAAGACAGAGTTAGAACTGAAGGGTTGAGGTACTGATGACAGGGCTATAACAGAAGGGTTGAGGTGCTGATGACAGAGTTAGAACTGAAGGGTTGAGGTACGGAAGACAGAGCTAGAACTGAAGGGTTGAGGTACTGATGACAGGGATATAACAGAAGGGTTGAGGTACTGATGACAGAGCTAGAACTGAAGGGTTGAGGTACGGAAGGCAGAGCTTGAACTGAAGGGTTGAGGTACTGATGACAGAGTTTGAACTGAAGGGTTGAGGTATGGAAGACAGAGCAAGAACAGAAGGGTTGAGGTACTGATGACAGGGCTATAACAGAAGGGTTGAGGTGCTGATGACAGAGTTTGAACTGAAGGGTTGAGGTACGTAAGACAGAGTTAGAACTGAAGGGTTGAGGTACTGATGACAGGGCTATAACAGAAGGGTTGAGGTACTGATTACAGAGCCAGAACTGAAGGGTTGAAGTACGGAAGACAGAGCAAGAACAGAAGGGTTAAGGTACGGAAGACAGAGTTAGAACTGAAGGTTTGAGGTACTGATGACCGAGTTAGAACTGAAGGGTTGAGGTACTGATGACATAGTTTGAACTGAAGGGTTGAGGTACTGATGACAGAGTTAGAACAGAAGGGTTGAGGTACTGATGACAGAGCCAGAACTGAAGAGTTGAGGTACTGATGACAGAGCTAGAACTGAAGGGTTGAGGTACAGAAGACAGAGTTAGAACTGAAGGGTTGAGGTACGAAAGACAGAGCTTGAACTGAAGGGTTGAGGTACTGATGACAGAGTTAGAACTGAAGGGTTGAGGTACGGAAGACAGAGCAAGAACAGAAGGGTTGAGGTACTGATGACAGAGTATAACAGAAGGGTTGAGGTACTGATGACAGAGTTAGAACTGAAGGGTTGAGGTACGGAAGACAGAGCAGGAACAGAAGGGTTAAGGTACGGAAGACAGAGTTAGAACTGAAGGGTTGAGGTACTGATGACAGAGCTTGAACTGAATGGTTGAGGTACAGAAGACAGAGTTAGAACTGAAGGGTTGAGGTACGGAAGACAGAGCTAGAACTGAAGGGTTGAGGTACTGATGACAGAGTTAGAACTGAAGGGTTGAGGTACGGAAGACAGAGCAAGAACAGAAGGGTTGAGGTACTGATGACAGGGCTATAACAGAAGGGTTGAGGTACTGATGACAGAGTTAGAACTGAAGGGTTGAGGTACGGAAGACAGAGCTAGAACTGAAGGGTTGAGGTACTGATGAGAGGGCTATAACAGAAGGGTTGAGGTACTGATGACAGAGTTAGAACTGAAGGGTTGAGGTACGTAAGACAGAGTTAGAACTGAAGGGTTGAGGTACTGATGACAGGGATATAACAGAAGGGTTGAGGTACTGATGACAGAGTCAGAACTGAAGGGTTGAGGTACGGAAGACAGAGTTAGAACTGAAGGGTTGGGGTACGGAAGACAGAGCTAGAACTGAAGGGTTGAGGTACTGATGAGAGGGCTATAACAGAAGGATTGAGGTACTGATGACAGAATTTGAACTGAAGGGTTGAGGTACGTAAGACAGAGTTATAACTGAAGGGTTGAGGTACGGAAGACAGAGCTAGAACTGAAGGGTTGAGGTACTGATGACAGAGTTAGAACTGAAGGGTTGAGGTACGGAAGACAGAGCAAGAACAGAAGGGTTAAGGTACGGAAGACAGAGTTAGAACTGAAGGGTTGAGGTACTGATGACGAGTTAGAACTGAAGGGTTGAGGTACTGATGACATAGTTTGAACTGAAGGGTTGAGGTACTGATGACAGAGTTAGAATAGAAGGGTTGAGGTACTGATGACAGAGCCAGAACTGAAAAGTTGAGGTACCGATGACAGAGCTAGAACTGAAGGGTTGAGGTACAGAAAACAGAGTTAGAACTGAAGGGTTGAGGTACTGATGACAGAGTTAGAACTTAAGGTTTGAGGTACGGAAGACAGAGCAAGAACAGAAGGGTTGAGGTACTGATGACAGGGCTATAACAGAAGGGTTGAGGTACGGAAGACAGAGTTAGAACTGAAGGGTTGAGGTACTGATGACAGAGCTTGAACTGAATGGTTGAGGTACAGAAGACAGAGTTAGAACTGAATGGTTGAGGTACAGAAGACAGAGTTAGAACTGAAGGGTTGAGGTACGTAAGACAGAGTTAGAACTGAAGGGTTGAGGTACTGATGACAGAGTTAGAACTGAAGGGTTGAGGTACTGATGACAGAGCTTGAACTGAATGGTTGAGGTACAGAAGACAGAGTTAGAACTGAAGGGTTGAGGTACGGAAGACAGAGCTAGAACTGAAGGGTTGAGGTACTGATGACAGAGTTAGAACTGAAGGGTTGAGGTACGGAAGACAGAGCAAGAACAGAAGGGTTGAGGTACTGATGACAGGGCTTTTACAGAAGGGTTGAGGTGCTGATGACAGAGTTAGAACTGAACGGTTGAGGTACGGAAGAGAGAGCTAGAACTGAAGGGTTGAGGTATTGATGACAGGGCTATAACAGAAGGGTTGAGGTACTGATGACAGAGTTAGAACTGAAGGGTTGAGGTACGGAAGACAGAGCAAGAACAGAAGGGTTAAGGTACGGAAGACAGAGTTAGAACTGAAGGGTTGAGGTACTGATGACCGAGTTAGAACTGAAGGGTTGAGGTACTGATGACATAGTTTGAACTGAAGGGTTGAGGTACTGATGACAGAGTTAGAATAGAAGGGTTGAGGTACTGATGACAGAGCCAGAACTGAAAAGTTGAGGTATTGATGACAGAGCTAGAACTAAATGGTTGAGGTACAGAAAACATAGTTAGAACTGAAGGGTTGAGGTACTGATGACAGAGTTAGAACTGAAGGGTTGAGGTACGGAAGACAGAGCAAGAACAGAAGGGTTGAGGTACTGATGACAGGGCTATAACAGAAGGGTTGAGGTACTGATGACAGAGTTAGAACTGAAGGGTTGAGGTACTGATGACAGAGTTTGATCTGAAGGGTTGAGGTACTGATGACAGAGTTAGAACTGAAGGGTTGAGGTACTGATGACAGAGTTAGAACTGAAGGGTTGAGGTACTGATGACAGAGCTAGAACTGAAGGGTTGAGGTACTGATGACAGAGCTAGAACTGAAGGGTTGAGGTACTGATGACAGAGTTAGAACTGAAGGGTTGAGGTACTGATGACAGAGCTAGAACTGAAGGGTTGAGGTACTGAAGACAGAGCTAGAACTGAAGGGTTGAGGTACTGATGACAGAGTTAGAACTGAAGGGTTGAGGTACGGAAGACAGAGCAAGAACACAATTGTTGAGGTACTGATGACAGGGCTATAACAGAAGAGTTGAGGTGCTGATGACAGAGTTTGAACTGAAGGGTTGAGGTACGTAAGACAGAGTTAGAACTGAAGGGTTGAGGTACTGATGACAGGGCTATAACAGAAGGGTTGAGGTACTGATGACAGAGCCAGAACTGAAGGGTTAAGGTACGGAAGACAGAGTTAGAACAGAAGGGTTGAGGTACTGATGACCGAGTTAGAACTGAAGGGTTGAGGTACTGATGACATAGTTTGAACTGAAGGGTTGAGGTACTGATGACAGAGTTAGAAAAGAAGGGTTGAGGTACTGATGACAGAGCCAGAACTGAAGAGTTGAGGTACTGATGACAGAGCTAGAACTGAAGGGTTGAGGTACAGAACACAGAGTTAGAACTGAAGGGTTGAGGTACGATAGACAGAGCTTGAACTGAAGGGTTGAGGTACTGATGACAGAGTTAGAACTGAAGGGTTGAGGTACGGAAGACAGAGCAAGAACAGAAGGGTTGAGGTACTGATGACAGGGCTATAACAGAAGGGTTGAGGTGCTGATGACCGAGTTAGAACTGAAGGGTTGAGGTACGGAAGACAGAGCTAGAACTGAAGGGTTGAGTTACTGATGACAGGGCTATAACAGAAGGGTTGAGGTACTGATGACAGAGTTAGAACTGAAGGGTTGAGGTACGGAAGACAGAGCAAGAACAGAAGGGTTAAGGTACGGAAGACAGAGTTAGAACTGAAGGGTTGAGGTACTGATGACAGAGCTTGAACTGAATGGTTGAGGTACAGAAGACAGAGTTAGAACTGAAGGGTTGAGGTACGGAAGACAGAGCTAGAACTGAAGGGTTGAGGTACTGATGACAGAGTTAGAACTGAAGAATTGAGGTACTGATGACCGAGTTAGAACTGAACGGTTGAGGTACTGATGACAGAGTTTGAACTGAAGGGTTGAGGTACTGATGACAGAGCCAGAACTGAAGAGTTGAGGTACTGATGACAGAGCTAGAACTGAAGAGTTGAGGTACTGATGACAGAGTTTGATCTGAAGGGTTGAGGTACTGATGACAGAGTTAGAACTGAAGGGTTGAGGTACTGATGACAGAGTTAGAACTGAAGGGTTGAGGTACTGATGACAGAGATAGAACTGAAGGGTTGAGGTACTGATGACAGAGCTAGAACTGAAGGGTTGAGGTACTGATGACAGAGTTAGAACTGAAGGGTTGAGGTACGGAAGACAGAGCAAGAACAGAAGGGTTGAGGTACTGATGACAGGGCTATAACAGAAGGGTTGAGGTACTGATGACAGAGTTAGAACTGAAGGGTTGAGGTACGGAAGACAGAGCTAGAACTGAAGGGTTGAGGTACTGATGAGAGGGCTATAACAGAAGTTTTGAGGTACTGATGACAGAGTTAGAACTGAAGGGTTGAGGTACGTAAGACAGAGTTAGAACTGAAGGGTTGAGGTACTGATGACAGGGCTATAACAGAAGGGTTGAGGTACTGATGACAGAGTCAGAACTGAAGGGTTGAGGTACGGAAGACAGAGTTAGAACTGAAGGGTTGAGGTACGGAAGACAGAGCTAGAACTGAAGGGTTGAGGTACGTAAGACAGAGTTATAACTGAAGGGTTGAGGTACTGATGACAGAGTTAGAACTGAAGGGTTGAGGTACCAATGACAGAGCTTGAACTGAATGGTTGAGGTACAGAAGACAGAGTTAGAACTGAAGGGTTGAGGTACGGAAGACAGAGCTAGAACTGAAGGGTTGAGGTACTGATAACAGAGTTAGAACTGAAGGGTTGAGGTACGGAAGACAGAGCAAGAACAGAAGGGTTGAGGTACTGATGACAGGGCTATAACAGAAGGGTTGAGGTGCTGATGACAGAGTAAGAACTGAACGGTTGAGGTACGGACACAGAGCTAGAACTGAAGGGTTGAGGTATTGATGACAGGGCTATAATAGAAGGGTTGAGGTACTGATGACAGAGTTAGAACTGAAGGGTTGAGGTACGGAAGACAGAGCAAGAACAGAAGGGTTAAGGTACGGAAGACAGAGTTAGAACTGAAGGGTTGAGGTACTGATGACCGAGTTAGAACTGAAGGGTTGAGGTACTGATGACATAGTTTGAACTGAAGGGTTGAGGTACTGATGACAGAGTTAGAATAGAAGGGTTGAGGTACTGATGACAGAGCCAGAACTGAAAAGTTGAGGTACCGATGACAGAGCTGGAACTGAAGGGTTGAGGTACAGAAAACAGAGTTAGAACTGAAGGGTTGAGGTACTGATGACAGAGTTAGAACTGAAGGGTTGAGGTACGGAAGACAGAGCAAGAACAGAAGGGTTGAGGTACTGATGACAGGGCTATAACAGAAGGGTTGAGGTACTGATGACAGAGTTAGAACTGAAGGGTTGAGGTACTGATGACAGAGCTTGAACTGAATGGTTGAGGTACAGAAGACAGATTTAGAACTGAATGGTTGAGGTACAGAAGACAGAGTTAGAACTGAAGGGTTGAGGTACGAAAGACAGAGCTTGAACTGAAGGGTTGAGGTACTGATGACAGAGTTAGAACTGAAGGGTTGAGGTACGGAAGACAGAGCAAGAACAGAAGGGTTGAGGTACTGATGACAGGGATATAACAGAAGGGTTGAGGTGCTGATGACAGAGTTAGAACTGAAGGGTTGAGGTACGGAAGACAGAGCTAGAACTGAAGGGTTGAGTTACTGATGACAGGGCTATAACAGAAGGGTTGAGGTACTGATGACAGAGTTAGAACTGAAGGGTTGAGGTACGGAAGACAGAGCAAGAACAGAAGGGTTAAGGTACGGAAGACAGAGTTAGAACTGAAGGGTTGAGGTACTGATGACAGAGCTTGAACTGAATGGTTGAGGTACAGAAGACAGAGTTAGAACTGAAGGGTTGAGGTACGGAAGACAGAGCTAGAACTGAAGGGTTGAGGTACTGATGACAGAGTTAGAACTGAAGGATTGAGGTACTGATGACAGAGTTTGAACTGAAGGGTTGAGGTACTGATGACAGAGCCAGAACTGAAGAGTTGAGGTACTGATGACAGAGCTAGAACTGAAGGGTTGAGGTACTGATGACAGAGTTTGATCTGAAGGGTTGAGGTACTGATGTCAGAGTTAGAACTGAAGGGTTGAGGTACTGATGACAGAGTTAGAACTGAAGGGTTGAGGTACTGATGACAGAGCTAGAACTGAAGGGTTGAGGTACTGATGACAGAGCTAGAACTGAAGGGTTGAGGTACTGAGGACAGAGTTAGAACTGAAGGGTTGGGGTACGGAAGACAGAGCAAGAACAGAAGGGTTGAGGTACTGATGACAGGGCTATAACAGAAGGGTTGAGGTACTGATGACAGAGTTAGAACTGAAGGGTTGAGGTACGGAAGACAGAGCTAGAACTGAAGGGTTGAGGTACTGATGACAGGGCTATAACAGAAGGGTTGAGGTACTGATGACAGAGTTAGAACTGAAGGGTTGAGGTACAGAAGACAGAGTTAGAACTGAAGGGTTGAGGTACTGATGACAGGGCTATAACAGAAGGGTTGAGGTACTGATGACAGAGTCAGAACTGAAGGGTTGAGGTACGGAAGACAGAGTTAGAACTGAAGGGTTGAGGTACGGAAGACAGAGCTAGAACTGAAGGGTTAAGGTACGTAAGACAGAGTTATAACTGAAGGGTTGAGGTACTGATGACAGAGTTAGAACTGAAGGGTTGAGGTACTGATGACAGAGCTTGAACTGAATGGTTGAGGTACAGAAGACAGAGTTAGAACTGAAGGGTTGAGGTACGGAGGACAGAGCTAGAACTGAAGGGTTGAGGTACTGATAACAGAGTTAGAACTGAAGGGTTGAGGTACGGAAGACAGAGCAAGAACAGAAGGGTTGAGGTACTGATGACAGGGCTATAACAGAAGGGTTGAGGTGCTGATGACAGAGTTAGAACTGAACGGTTGAGGTACGGACACAGAGCTAGAACTGAAGGGTTGAGGTATTGATGACAGGGCTATAACAGAAGGGTTGAGGTACTGATGACAGAGTTAGAACTGAAGGGTTGAGGTACGGAAGACAGAGCAAGAACAGAAGGGTTAAGGTACGGAAGACAGAGTTAGAACTGAAGGGTTGAGGTACTGATGACAGAGTTAGAACTGAAGGGTTGAGGTACTGATGACAGAGCTAGAACTGAAGGGTTGAGGTACTGAAGACAGAGCTAGAACTGAAGGGTTGAGGTACTGATGACAGAGTTAGAACTGAAGGGTTGAGGTACGGAAGACAGAGCAAGAACACAATTGTTGAGGTACTGATGACAGGGCTATAACAGAAGAGTTGAGGTGCTGATGACAGAGTTTGAACTGAAGGGTTGAGGTACGTAAGACAGAGTTAGAACTGAAGGGTTGAGGTACTGATGACAGGGATATAACAGAAGGGTTGAGGTACTGATGACAGAGCCAGAACTGAAGGGTTAAGGTACGGAAGACAGAGTTAGAACAGAAGGGTTGAGGTACTGATGACCGAGTTAGAACTGAAGGGTTGAGGTACTGATGACATAGTTTGAACTGAAGGGTTGAGGTACTGATGACAGAGTTAGAAAAGAAGGGTTGAGGTACTGATGACAGAGCCAGAACTGAAGAGTTGAGGTACTGATGACAGAGCTAGAACTGAAGGGTTGAGGTACAGAACACAGAGTTAGAACTGAAGGGTTGAGGTACGATAGACAGAGCTTGAACTGAAGGGTTGAGGTACTGATGACAGAGTTAGAACTGAAGGGTTGAGGTACGGAAGACAGAGCAAGAACAGAAGGGTTGAGGTACTGATGACAGGGCTATAACAGAAGGGTTGAGGTGCTGATGACCGAGTTAGAACTGAAGGGTTGAGGTACGGAAGACAGAGCTAGAACTGAAGGGTTGAGTTACTGATGACAGGGCTATAACAGAAGGGTTGAGGTACTGATGACAGAGTTAGAACTGAAGGGTTGAGGTACGGAAGACAGAGCAAGAACAGAAGGGTTAAGGTACGGAAGACAGAGTTAGAACTGAAGGGTTGAGGTACTGATGACAGAGCTTGAACTGAATGGTTGAGGTACAGAAGACAGAGTTAGAACTGAAGGGTTGAGGTACGGAAGACAGAGCTAGAACTGAAGGGTTGAGGTACTGATGACAGAGTTAGAACTGAAGAATTGAGGTACTGATGACCGAGTTAGAACTGAACGGTTGAGGTACTGATGACAGAGTTTGAACTGAAGGGTTGAGGTACTGATGACAGAGCCAGAACTGAAGAGTTGAGGTACTGATGACAGAGCTAGAACTGAAGGGTTGAGGTACTGATGACAGAGTTTGATCTGAAGGGTTGAGGTACTGATGACAGAGTTAGAACTGAAGGGTTGAGGTACTGATGACAGAGTTAGAACTGAAGGGTTGAGGTACTGATGACAGAGATAGAACTGAAGGGTTGAGGTACTGATGACAGAGCTAGAACTGAAGGGTTGAGGTACTGATGACAGAGTTAGAACTGAAGGGTTGAGGTACGGAAGACAGAGCAAGAACAGAAGGGTTGAGGTACTGATGACAGGGCTATAACAGAAGGGTTGAGGTACTGATGACAGAGTTAGAACTGAAGGGTTGAGGTACGGAAGACAGAGCTAGAACTGAAGGGTTGAGGTACTGATGAGAGGGCTATAACAGAAGTTTTGAGGTACTGATGACAGAGTTAGAACTGAAGGGTTGAGGTACGTAAGACAGAGTTAGAACTGAAGGGTTGAGGTACTGATGACAGGGCTATAACAGAAGGGTTGAGGTACTGATGACAGAGTCAGAACTGAAGGGTTGAGGTACGGAAGACAGAGTTAGAACTGAAGGGTTGAGGTACGGAAGACAGAGCTAGAACTGAAGGGTTGAGGTACGTAAGACAGAGTTATAACTGAAGGGTTGAGGTACTGATGACAGAGTTAGAACTGAAGGGTTGAGGTACTGATGACAGAGCTTGAACTGAATGGTTGAGGTACAGAAGACAGAGTTAGAACTGAAGGGTTGAGGTACGGAAGACAGAGCTAGAACTGAAGGGTTGAGGTACTGATAACAGAGTTAGAACTGAAGGGTTGAGGTACGGAAGACAGAGCAAGAACAGAAGGGTTGAGGTACTGATGACAGGGCTATAACAGAAGGGTTGAGGTGCTGATGACAGAGTAAGAACTGAACGGTTGAGGTACGGACACAGAGCTAGAACTGAAGGGTTGAGGTATTGATGACAGGGCTATAATAGAAGGGTTGAGGTACTGATGACAGAGTTAGAACTGAAGGGTTGAGGTACGGAAGACAGAGCAAGAACAGAAGGGTTAAGGTACGGAAGACAGAGTTAGAACTGAAGGGTTGAGGTACTGATGACCGAGTTAGAACTGAAGGGTTGAGGTACTGATGACATAGTTTGAACTGAAGGGTTGAGGTACTGATGACAGAGTTAGAATAGAAGGGTTGAGGTACTGATGACAGAGCCAGAACTGAAAAGTTGAGGTACCGATGACAGAGCTGGAACTGAAGGGTTGAGGTACAGAAAACAGAGTTAGAACTGAAGGGTTGAGGTACTGATGACAGAGTTAGAACTGAAGGGTTGAGGTACGGAAGACAGAGCAAGAACAGAAGGGTTGAGGTACTGATGACAGGGCTATAACAGAAGGGTTGAGGTACTGATGACAGAGTTAGAACTGAAGGGTTGAGGTACTGATGACAGAGCTTGAACTGAATGGTTGAGGTACAGAAGACAGATTTAGAACTGAATGGTTGAGGTACAGAAGACAGAGTTAGAACTGAAGGGTTGAGGTACGAAAGACAGAGCTTGAACTGAAGGGTTGAGGTACTGATGACAGAGTTAGAACTGAAGGGTTGAGGTACGGAAGACAGAGCAAGAACAGAAGGGTTGAGGTACTGATGACAGGGATATAACAGAAGGGTTGAGGTGCTGATGACAGAGTTAGAACTGAAGGGTTGAGGTACGGAAGACAGAGCTAGAACTGAAGGGTTGAGTTACTGATGACAGGGCTATAACAGAAGGGTTGAGGTACTGATGACAGAGTTAGAACTGAAGGGTTGAGGTACGGAAGACAGAGCAAGAACAGAAGGGTTAAGGTACGGAAGACAGAGTTAGAACTGAAGGGTTGAGGTACTGATGACAGAGCTTGAACTGAATGGTTGAGGTACAGAAGACAGAGTTAGAACTGAAGGGTTGAGGTACGGAAGACAGAGCTAGAACTGAAGGGTTGAGGTACTGATGACAGAGTTAGAACTGAAGGATTGAGGTACTGATGACAGAGTTTGAACTGAAGGGTTGAGGTACTGATGACAGAGCCAGAACTGAAGAGTTGAGGTACTGATGACAGAGCTAGAACTGAAGGGTTGAGGTACTGATGACAGAGTTTGATCTGAAGGGTTGAGGTACTGATGTCAGAGTTAGAACTGAAGGGTTGAGGTACTGATGACAGAGTTAGAACTGAAGGGTTGAGGTACTGATGACAGAGCTAGAACTGAAGGGTTGAGGTACTGATGACAGAGCTAGAACTGAAGGGTTGAGGTACTGAGGACAGAGTTAGAACTGAAGGGTTGGGGTACGGAAGACAGAGCAAGAACAGAAGGGTTGAGGTACTGATGACAGGGCTATAACAGAAGGGTTGAGGTACTGATGACAGAGTTAGAACTGAAGGGTTGAGGTACGGAAGACAGAGCTAGAACTGAAGGGTTGAGGTACTGATGAGAGGGCTATAACAGAAGGGTTGAGGTACTGATGACAGAGTTAGAACTGAAGGGTTGAGGTACAGAAGACAGAGTTAGAACTGAAGGGTTGAGGTACTGATGACAGGGCTATAACAGAAGGGTTGAGGTACTGATGACAGAGTCAGAACTGAAGGGTTGAGGTACGGAAGACAGAGTTAGAACTGAAGGGTTGAGGTACGGAAGACAGAGCTAGAACTGAAGGGTTAAGGTACGTAAGACAGAGTTATAACTGAAGGGTTGAGGTACTGATGACAGAGTTAGAACTGAAGGGTTGAGGTACTGATGACAGAGCTTGAACTGAATGGTTGAGGTACAGAAGACAGAGTTAGAACTGAAGGGTTGAGGTACGGAGGACAGAGCTAGAACTGAAGGGTTGAGGTACTGATAACAGAGTTAGAACTGAAGGGTTGAGGTACGGAAGACAGAGCAAGAACAGAAGGGTTGAGGTACTGATGACAGGGCTATAACAGAAGGGTTGAGGTACTGATGACAGAGTTAGAACTGAACGGTTGAGGTACGGACACAGAGCTAGAACTGAAGGGTTGAGGTATTGATGACAGGGCTATAACAGAAGGGTTGAGGTACTGATGACAGAGTTAGAACTGAAGGGTTGAGGTACGGAAGACAGAGCAAGAACAGAAGGGTTAAGGTACGGAAGACAGAGTTAGAACTGAAGGGTTGAGGTACTGATGACCGAGTTAGAACTGAAGGGTTGAGGTACTGATGACATAGTTTGAACTGAAGGGTTGAGGTACTGATGACAGAGTTAGAATAGAAGGGTTGAGGTACTGATGACAGAGCCAGAACTGAAAAGTTGAGGTATTGATGACAGAGCTAGAACTGAATGGTTGAGGTACAGAAAACAGAGTTAGAACTGAAGGGTTGAGGTACTGATGACAGAGTTAGAACTGAAGGGTTGAGGTACGGAAGACAGAGCAAGAACAGAAGGGTTGAGGTACTGATGACAGGGCTATAACAGAAGGGTTGAGGTGCTGATGACAGAGTTAGAACTGAACGGTTGAGGTACGGACACAGAGCTAGAACTGAAGGGTTGAGGTATTGATGACAGGGCTATAACAGAAGGGTTGAGGTACTGATGACAGAGTTAGAACTGAAGGGTTGAGGTACGGAAGACAGAGCAAGAACAGAAGGGTTAAGGTACGGAAGACAGAGTTAGAACTGAAGGGTTGAGGTACTGATGACCGAGTTAGAACTGAAGGGTTGAGGTACTGATGACATAGTTTGAACTGAAGGGTTGAGGTACTGATGACAGAGTTAGAATAGAAGGGTTGAGGTACTGATGACAGAGCCAGAACTGAAAAGTTGAGGTACCGATGACAGAGCTAGAACTGAAGGGTTGAGGTACAGAAAACAGAGTTAGAACTGAAGGGTTGAGGTACTGATGACAGAGTTAGAACTGAAGGGTTGAGGTACGGAAGACAGAGCAAGAACAGAAGGGTTGAGGTACTGATGACAGGGCTATAACAGAAGGGTTGAGGTACTGATGACAGAGTTAGAACTGAAGGGTTGAGGTACTGATGACAGAGCTTGAACTGAATGGTTGAGGTACAGAAGACAGAGTTAGAACTGAATGGTTGAGGTACAGAAGACAGAGTTAGAACTGAAGGGTTGAGGTACGTAAGACAGAGTTAGAACTGAAGGGTTGAGGTACTGATGACAGAGTTAGAACTGAAGGGTTGAGGTACTGATGACAGAGCTTGAACTGAATAGTTGAGGTACAGAAGACAGAGTTAGAACTGAAGGGTTGAGGTACGGAAGACAGAGCTAGAACTGAAGGGTTGAGGTACTGATGACAGAGTTAGAACTGAAGGGTTGAGGTACGGAAGACAGAGCAAGAACAGAAGGGTTGAGGTACTGATGACAGGGCTATAACAGAAGGGTTGAGGTGCTGATGACAGAGTTAGAACTGAGCGGTTGAGGTACGGAAGACAGAGCTAGAACTGAAGGGTTGAGGTATTGATGACAGGGCTATAACAGAAGGGTTGAGGTACTGATGACAGAGTTAGAACTGAAGGGTTGAGGTACGGAAGACAGAGCAAGAACAGAAGGGTTAAGGTACGGAAGACAGAGTTAGAACTGAAGGGTTGAGGTACTGATGACCGAGTTAGAACTGAAGGGTTGAGGTACTGATGACATAGTTTGAACTGAAGGGTTGAGGTACTGATGACAGAGTTAGAATAGAAGGGTTGAGGTACTGATGACAGAGCCAGAACTGAAAAGTTGAGGTATTGATGACAGAGTTAGAACTGAATGGTTGAGGTACAGAAAACATAGTTAGAACTGAAGGGTTGAGGTACTGATGACAGAGTTAGAACTGAAGGGTTGAGGTACGGAAGACAGAGCAAGAACAGAAGGGTTGAGGTACTGATGACAGGGCTATAACAGAAGGGTTGAGGTACTGATGACAGAGTTAGAACTGAAGGGTTGAGGTACTGATGACAGAGCTTGAAATGAATGGTTGAGGTACAGAAGACAGAGTTAGAACTGAATGGTTGAGGTACAGAAGACAGAGTTAGAACTGAAGGGTTGAGGTACGGAAGACAGAGCTAGAACTGAAGGGTTGAGGTACTGATGACAAAGTTAGAACTGAAGGGTTGAGGTACTGATGACATAGTTTGAACTGAAGGGTTGAGGTACTGATGACAGAGTTAGAATAGAAGGGTTGAGGTACTGATGACAGAGCCAGAACTGAAAAGTTGAGGTACCGATGACAGAGCTAGAACTGAAGGGTTGAGGTACAGAAAACAGAGTTAGAACTGAAGGGTTGAGGTACTGATGACAGAGTTAGAACTGAAGGGTTGAGGTACGGAAGACAGAGCAAGAACAGAAGGGTTGAGGTACTGATGACAGGGCTATAACAGAAGGGTTGAGGTACTGATGACAGAGTTAGAACTGAAGGGTTGAGGTACTGATGACAGAGCTTGAACTGAATGGTTGAGGTACAGAAGACAGAGTTAGAACTGAATGGTTGAGGTACAGAAGACAGAGTTAGAACTGAAGGGTTGAGGTACTGATGACAGAGTTAGAACTGAAGGGTTGAGGTACTGATGACAGAGCTTGAACTGAATGGTTGAGGTACAGAAGACAGAGTTAGAACTGAAGGGTTGAGGTACGGAAGACAGAGCTAGAACTGAAGGGTTGAGGTACTGATGACAGAGTTAGAACTGAAGGGTTGAGGTACGGAAGACAGAGCAAGAACAGAAGGGTTGAGGTACTGATGACAGGGCTATAACAGAAGGGTTGAGGTGCTGATGACAGAGTTAGAACTGAACGGTTGAGGTACGGAAGACAGAGCTAGAACTGAAGGGTTGAGGTATTGATGACAGGGCTATAACAGAAGGGTTGAGGTACTGATGACAGAGTTAGAACTGAAGGGTTGAGGTACGGAAGACAGAGCAAGAACAGAAGGGTTAAGGTACGGAAGACAGAGTTAGAACTGAAG
Organism: Oncorhynchus clarkii lewisi; assembly: GCF_045791955.1. Taxonomy (NCBI): domain Eukaryota; kingdom Metazoa; phylum Chordata; class Actinopteri; order Salmoniformes; family Salmonidae; genus Oncorhynchus; species Oncorhynchus clarkii. Next base: position 34,196 of record NW_027258480.1, read on the forward strand.
GGTTGAGGTACTGATGACCGAGTTAGAACTGAAGGGTTGAGGTACTGATGACATAGTTTGAACTGAAGGGTTGAGGTACTGATGACAGAGTTAGAATAGAAGGGTTGAGGTACTGATGACAGAGCCAGAACTGAAAAGTTGAGGTATTGATGACAGAGCTAGAACTGAATGGTTGAGGTACAGAAAACAGAGTTAGAACTGAAGGGTTGAGGTACTGATGACAGAGTTAGAACTGAAGGGTTGAGGTACGGAAGACAGAGCAAGAACAGAAGGGTTGAGGTACTGATGACAGGGCTATAACAGAAGGGTTGAGGTGCTGATGACAGAGTTAGAACTGAACGGTTGAGGTACGGACACAGAGCTAGAACTGAAGGGTTGAGGTATTGATGACAGGGCTATAACAGAAGGGTTGAGGTACTGATGACAGAGTTAGAACTGAAGGGTTGAGGTACGGAAGACAGAGCAAGAACAGAAGGGTTAAGGTACGGAAGACAGAGTTAGAACTGAAGGGTTGAGGTACTGATGACCGAGTTAGAACTGAAGGGTTGAGGTACTGATGACATAGTTTGAACTGAAGGGTTGAGGTACTGATGACAGAGTTAGAATAGAAGGGTTGAGGTACTGATGACAGAGCCAGAACTGAAAAGTTGAGGTACCGATGACAGAGCTAGAACTGAAGGGTTGAGGTACAGAAAACAGAGTTAGAACTGAAGGGTTGAGGTACTGATGACAGAGTTAGAACTGAAGGGTTGAGGTACGGAAGACAGAGCAAGAACAGAAGGGTTGAGGTACTGATGACAGGGCTATAACAGAAGGGTTGAGGTACTGATGACAGAGTTAGAACTGAAGGGTTGAGGTACTGATGACAGAGCTTGAACTGAATGGTTGAGGTACAGAAGACAGAGTTAGAACTGAATGGTTGAGGTACAGAAGACAGAGTTAGAACTGAAGGGTTGAGGTACGTAAGACAGAGTTAGAACTGAAGGGTTGAGGTACTGATGACAGAGTTAGAACTGAAGGGTTGAGGTACTGATGACAGAGCTTGAACTGAATAGTTGAGGTACTGATGACAGAGTTTGAACTGAAGGGTTGAGGTACTGATGACAGAGCCAGAACTGAAGAGTTGAGGTACTGATGACAGAGCTAGAACTGAAGGGTTGAGGTACTGATGACAGAGTTTGATCTGAAGGGTTGAGGTACTGATGTCAGAGTTAGAACTGAAGGGTTGAGGTACTGATGACAGAGTTAGAACTGAAGGGTTGAGGTACTGATGACAGAGCTAGAACTGAAGGGTTGAGGTACTGATGACAGAGCTAGAACTGAAGGGTTGAGGTACTGAGGACAGAGTTAGAACTGAAGGGTTGGGGTACGGAAGACAGAGCAAGAACAGAAGGGTTGAGGTACTGATGACAGGGCTATAACAGAAGGGTTGAGGTACTGATGACAGAGTTAGAACTGAAGGGTTGAGGTACGGAAGACAGAGCTAGAACTGAAGGGTTGAGGTACTGATGAGAGGGCTATAACAGAAGGGTTGAGGTACTGATGACAGAGTTAGAACTGAAGGGTTGAGGTACAGAAGACAGAGTTAGAACTGAAGGGTTGAGGTACTGATGACAGGGCTATAACAGAAGGGTTGAGGTACTGATGACAGAGTCAGAACTGAAGGGTTGAGGTACGGAAGACAGAGTTAGAACTGAAGGGTTGAGGTACGGAAGACAGAGCTAGAACTGAAGGGTTAAGGTACGTAAGACAGAGTTATAACTGAAGGGTTGAGGTACTGATGACAGAGTTAGAACTGAAGGGTTGAGGTACTGATGACAGAGCTTGAACTGAATGGTTGAGGTACAGAAGACAGAGTTAGAACTGAAGGGTTGAGGTACGGAGGACAGAGCTAGAACTGAAGGGTTGAGGTACTGATAACAGAGTTAGAACTGAAGGGTTGAGGTACGGAAGACAGAGCAAGAACAGAAGGGTTGAGGTACTGATGACAGGGCTATAACAGAAGGGTTGAGGTACTGATGACAGAGTTAGAACTGAACGGTTGAGGTACGGACACAGAGCTAGAACTGAAGGGTTGAGGTATTGATGACAGGGCTATAACAGAAGGGTTGAGGTACTGATGACAGAGTTAGAACTGAAGGGTTGAGGTACGGAAGACAGAGCAAGAACAGAAGGGTTAAGGTACGGAAGACAGAGTTAGAACTGAAGGGTTGAGGTACTGATGACCGAGTTAGAACTGAAGGGTTGAGGTACTGATGACATAGTTTGAACTGAAGGGTTGAGGTACTGATGACAGAGTTAGAATAGAAGGGTTGAGGTACTGATGACAGAGCCAGAACTGAAAAGTTGAGGTACCGATGACAGAGCTAGAACTGAAGGGTTGAGGTACAGAAAACAGAGTTAGAACTGAAGGGTTGAGGTACTGATGACAGAGTTAGAACTGAAGGGTTGAGGTACGGAAGACAGAGCAAGAACAGAAGGGTTGAGGTACTGATGACAGGGCTATAACAGAAGGGTTGAGGTACTGATGACAGAGTTAGAACTGAAGGGTTGAGGTACTGATGACAGAGCTTGAACTGAATGGTTGAGGTACAGAAGACAGAGTTAGAACTGAATGGTTGAGGTACAGAAGACAGAGTTAGAACTGAAGGGTTGAGGTACTGATGACAGAGTTAGAACTGAAGGGTTGAGGTACTGATGACAGAGCTTGAACTGAATGGTTGAGGTACAGAAGACAGAGTTAGAACTGAAGGGTTGAGGTACGGAAGACAGAGCTAGAACTGAAGGGTTGAGGTACTGATGACAGAGTTAGAACTGAAGGGTTGAGGTACGGAAGACAGAGCAAGAACAGAAGGGTTGAGGTACTGATGACAGGGCTATAACAGAAGGGTTGAGGTGCTGATGACAGAGTTAGAACTGAACGGTTGAGGTACGGAAGACAGAGCTAGAACTGAAGGGTTGAGGTATTGATGACAGGGCTATAACAGAAGGGTTGAGGTACTGATGACAGAGTTAGAACTGAAGGGTTGAGGTACGGAAGACAGAGCAAGAACAGAAGGGTTAAGGTACGGAAGACAGAGTTAGAACTGAAGGGTTGAGGTACTGATGACCGAGTTAGAACTGAAGGGTTGAGGTACTGATGACATAGTTTGAACTGAAGGGTTGAGGTACTGATGACAGAGTTAGAATAGAAGGGTTGAGGTACTGATGACAGAGCCAGAACTGAAAAGTTGAGGTATTGATGACAGAGCTAGAACTGAATGGTTGAGGTACAGAAAACAGAGTTAGAACTGAAGGGTTGAGGTACTGATGACAGAGTTAGAACTGAAGGGTTGAGGTACGGAAGACAGAGCAAGAACAGAAGGGTTGAGGTACTGATGACAGGGCTATAACAGAAGGGTTGAGGTGCTGATGACAGAGTTAGAACTGAACGGTTGAGGTACGGACACAGAGCTAGAACTGAAGGGTTGAGGTATTGATGACAGGGCTATAACAGAAGGGTTGAGGTACTGATGACAGAGTTAGAACTGAAGGGTTGAGGTACGGAAGACAGAGCAAGAACAGAAGGGTTAAGGTACGGAAGACAGAGTTAGAACTGAAGGGTTGAGGTACTGATGACCGAGTTAGAACTGAAGGGTTGAGGTACTGATGACATAGTTTGAACTGAAGGGTTGAGGTACTGATGACAGAGTTAGAATAGAAGGGTTGAGGTACTGATGACAGAGCCAGAACTGAAAAGTTGAGGTACCGATGACAGAGCTAGAACTGAAGGGTTGAGGTACAGAAAACAGAGTTAGAACTGAAGGGTTGAGGTACTGATGACAGAGTTAGAACTGAAGGGTTGAGGTACGGAAGACAGAGCAAGAACAGAAGGGTTGAGGTACTGATGACAGGGCTATAACAGAAGGGTTGAGGTACTGATGACAGAGTTAGAACTGAAGGGTTGAGGTACTGATGACAGAGCTTGAACTGAATGGTTGAGGTACAGAAGACAGAGTTAGAACTGAATGGTTGAGGTACAGAAGACAGAGTTAGAACTGAAGGGTTGAGGTACGTAAGACAGAGTTAGAACTGAAGGGTTGAGGTACTGATGACAGAGTTAGAACTGAAGGGTTGAGGTACTGATGACAGAGCTTGAACTGAATAGTTGAGGTACAGAAGACAGAGTTAGAACTGAAGGGTTGAGGTACGGAAGACAGAGCTAGAACTGAAGGGTTGAGGTACTGATGACAGAGTTAGAACTGAAGGGTTGAGGTACGGAAGACAGAGCAAGAACAGAAGGGTTGAGGTACTGATGACAGGGCTATAACAGAAGGGTTGAGGTGCTGATGACAGAGTTAGAACTGAGCGGTTGAGGTACGGAAGACAGAGCTAGAACTGAAGGGTTGAGGTATTGATGACAGGGCTATAACAGAAGGGTTGAGGTACTGATGACAGAGTTAGAACTGAAGGGTTGAGGTACGGAAGACAGAGCAAGAACAGAAGGGTTAAGGTACGGAAGACAGAGTTAGAACTGAAGGGTTGAGGTACTGATGACCGAGTTAGAACTGAAGGGTTGAGGTACTGATGACATAGTTTGAACTGAAGGGTTGAGGTACTGATGACAGAGTTAGAATAGAAGGGTTGAGGTACTGATGACAGAGCCAGAACTGAAAAGTTGAGGTATTGATGACAGAGTTAGAACTGAATGGTTGAGGTACAGAAAACATAGTTAGAACTGAAGGGTTGAGGTACTGATGACAGAGTTAGAACTGAAGGGTTGAGGTACGGAAGACAGAGCAAGAACAGAAGGGTTGAGGTACTGATGACAGGGCTATAACAGAAGGGTTGAGGTACTGATGACAGAGTTAGAACTGAAGGGTTGAGGTACTGATGACAGAGCTTGAAATGAATGGTTGAGGTACAGAAGACAGAGTTAGAACTGAATGGTTGAGGTACAGAAGACAGAGTTAGAACTGAAGGGTTGAGGTACGGAAGACAGAGCTAGAACTGAAGGGTTGAGGTACTGATGACAAAGTTAGAACTGAAGGGTTGAGGTACTGATGACATAGTTTGAACTGAAGGGTTGAGGTACTGATGACAGAGTTAGAATAGAAGGGTTGAGGTACTGATGACAGAGCCAGAACTGAAAAGTTGAGGTACCGATGACAGAGCTAGAACTGAAGGGTTGAGGTACAGAAAACAGAGTTAGAACTGAAGGGTTGAGGTACTGATGACAGAGTTAGAACTGAAGGGTTGAGGTACGGAAGACAGAGCAAGAACAGAAGGGTTGAGGTACTGATGACAGGGCTATAACAGAAGGGTTGAGGTACTGATGACAGAGTTAGAACTGAAGGGTTGAGGTACTGATGACAGAGCTTGAACTGAATGGTTGAGGTACAGAAGACAGAGTTAGAACTGAATGGTTGAGGTACAGAAGACAGAGTTAGAACTGAAGGGTTGAGGTACTGATGACAGAGTTAGAACTGAAGGGTTGAGGTACTGATGACAGAGCTTGAACTGAATGGTTGAGGTACAGAAGACAGAGTTAGAACTGAAGGGTTGAGGTACGGAAGACAGAGCTAGAACTGAAGGGTTGAGGTACTGATGACAGAGTTAGAACTGAAGGGTTGAGGTACGGAAGACAGAGCAAGAACAGAAGGGTTGAGGTACTGATGACAGGGCTATAACAGAAGGGTTGAGGTGCTGATGACAGAGTTAGAACTGAACGGTTGAGGTACGGACACAGAGCTAGAACTGAAGGGTTGAGGTATTGATGACAGGGCTATAACAGAAGGGTTGAGGTACTGATGACAGAGTTAGAACTGAAGGGTTGAGGTACGGAAGACAGAGCAAGAACAGAAGGGTTAAGGTACGGAAGACAGAGTTAGAACTGAAGGGTTGAGGTACTGATGACCGAGTTAGAACTGAAGGGTTGAGGTACTGATGACATAGTTTGAACTGAAGGGTTGAGGTACTGATGACAGAGTTAGAATAGAAGGGTTGAGGTACTGATGACAGAGCCAGAACTGAAAAGTTGAGGTACCGATGACAGAGCTAGAACTGAAGGGTTGAGGTACAGAAAACAGAGTTAGAACTGAAGGGTTGAGGTACTGATGACAGAGTTAGAACTGAAGGGTTGAGGTACGGAAGACAGAGCAAGAACAGAAGGGTTGAGGTACTGATGACAGGGCTATAACAGAAGGGTTGAGGTACTGATGACAGAGTTAGAACTGAAGGGTTGAGGTACTGATGACAGAGCTTGAACTGAATGGTTGAGGTACAGAAGACAGAGTTAGAACTGAATGGTTGAGGTACAGAAGACAGAGTTAGAACTGAAGGGTTGAGGTACGTAAGACAGAGTTAGAACTGAAGGGTTGAGGTACTGATGACAGAGTTAGAACTGAAGGGTTGAGGTACTGATGACAGAGCTTGAACTGAATAGTTGAGGTACAGAAGACAGAGTTAGAACTGAAGGGTTGAGGTACGGAAGACAGAGCTAGAACTGAAGGGTTGAGGTACTGATGACAGAGTTAGAACTGAAGGGTTGAGGTACGGAAGACAGAGCAAGAACAGAAGGGTTGAGGTACTGATGACAGGGCTATAACAGAAGGGTTGAGGTGCTGATGACAGAGTTAGAACTGAGCGGTTGAGGTACGGAAGACAGAGCTAGAACTGAAGGGTTGAGGTATTGATGACAGGGCTATAACAGAAGGGTTGAGGTACTGATGACAGAGTTAGAACTGAAGGGTTGAGGTACGGAAGACAGAGCAAGAACAGAAGGGTTAAGGTACGGAAGACAGAGTTAGAACTGAAGGGTTGAGGTACTGATGACCGAGTTAGAACTGAAGGGTTGAGGTACTGATGACATAGTTTGAACTGAAGGGTTGAGGTACTGATGACAGAGTTAGAATAGAAGGGTTGAGGTACTGATGACAGAGCCAGAACTGAAAAGTTGAGGTATTGATGACAGAGTTAGAACTGAATGGTTGAGGTACAGAAAACATAGTTAGAACTGAAGGGTTGAGGTACTGATGACAGAGTTAGAACTGAAGGGTTGAGGTACGGAAGACAGAGCAAGAACAGAAGGGTTGAGGTACTGATGACAGGGCTATAACAGAAGGGTTGAGGTACTGATGACAGAGTTAGAACTGAAGGGTTGAGGTACTGATGACAGAGCTTGAAATGAATGGTTGAGGTACAGAAGACAGAGTTAGAACTGAATGGTTGAGGTACAGAAGACAGAGTTAGAACTGAAGGGTTGAGGTACGGAAGACAGAGCTAGAACTGAAGGGTTGAGGTACTGATGACAAAGTTAGAACTGAAGGGTTGAGGTACGGAAGACTGAGCAAGAACAGAAGGGTTAAGGTACGGAAGACAGAGTTAGAACTGAAGGCTCGAGGTACAGATGACCGAGTTAGAGCTGAAGGGTTGAGGTAATGATGACATAGTTTGAACTGAAGGGTTGAGGTACTGATGACAGAGTTAGAACAGAAGGGTTGAGGTACTGATGACAGAGCCAGAACTGAAGAGTGTAGGTACTGATGACAGAGCTAGAGCTGAAGGGTTGAGGTACAGAAGACAGAGTTAGAACTGAAGGGTTGAGGTACGAAAGACAGAGCTTGAACTGAAGGGTTGAGGTACTGATGACAGAGTTAGAACTGAAGGGTTGAGGTACGGAAGACAGAGCAAGAACAGAAGGGTTGAGGTACTGATGACAGGGCTGTAACAGAAGGGTTGAGGTACGGAAGACAGAGTTAGAACTGAAGGGTTGAGGTACTGATGACCGAGTTAGAACTGAAGGGTTGAGGTACTGATGACATAGTTTGAACTGAAGGGTTGAGGTACTGATGACAGAGTTAGAATAGAAGGGTTGAGGTACTGATGACAGAGCCAGAACTGAAAAGTTGAGGTATTGATGACAGAGTTAGACCTGAATGGTTGAGGTACAGAAAACATAGTTAGAACTGAAGGGTTGAGGTACTGATGACAGAGTTAGAACTGAAGGGTTGAGGTACGGAAGACAGAGCAAGAACAGAAGGGTTGAGGTACTGATGACAGGGCTATAACAGAAGGGTTGAGGTACTGATGACAGAGTTAGAACTGAAGGGTTGAGGTACTGATGACAGAGCTTGAACTGAATGGTTGAGGTACAGAAGACAGAGTTAGAACTGAATGGTTGAGGTACAGAAGACAGAGTTAGAACTGAAGGGTTGAGGTACGGAAGACAGAGCTAGAACTGAAGGGTTGAGGTACTGATGACAAAGTTAGAACTGAAGGGTTGAGGTACGGAAGACTGAGCAAGAACAGAAGGGTTAAGGTACGGAAGACAGAGTTAGAACTGAAGGCTTGAGGTACTGATGACCGAGTTAGAACTGAAGGGTTGAGGTAATGATGACATAGTTTGAACTGAAGGGTTGAGGTACTGATGACAGAGTTGAACAGAAGGGTTGAGGTACTGATGACAGAGCCAGAACTGAAGAGTGTAGGTACTGATGACAGAGCTAGAGCTGAAGGGTTGAGGTACAGAAGACAGAGTTAGAACAGAAGGGTTGAGGTACTGATGACAGGGCTGTAACAGAAGGATTGAGGTGCTGATGACAGAGTTAGAACTGAAGGGTTGAGGTACGGAAGACAGAGCTAGAACTGAAGAGTTGAGATACTGATGACAGGGCTATAACAGAAGGGTTGAGGTACTGATGACAGAGTTAGAACTGAAGGGTTGAGGTACGGAAGACAGAGCAAGAACAGAAGGGTTAAGTTACGGAAGACAGAGTTAGAACTGAAGGGTTGAGGTACTGATGACCGAGTTAGAACTGAAGGGTTGAGGTACTGATGACAGAGTTTGAACTGAAGGGTTGAGGTACTGATGACAGAGTTAGAACTGAAGGGTTGAGGTACTGATGACAGAGTTAGAACTGAAGGGTTGAGGTGCTGATGACAGAGCTAGAACTGAAGGGTTGAGGTACAGAAGACAGAGTTAGAACTGAAGGGTTGAGGTACGGAAGACAGAGCTTGAACTGAAGGGTTGAGGTACTGATGACAGAGTTACAACTGAAGGGTTGAGGTACAGAAGACAGAGCAAGAACAGAAGGTTTGAGGTACTGATGACAGGGCTATAACATAAGGGTTGAGGTGCTGATGACAGAGTTAGAACTGAAGGGTTGAGGTACGGAAGACAGAGCAAGAACTGAAGGGTTGAGGTACTGATGACAGGGATATAACAGAAGGGTTGAGGTACTGATGACAGAGCAAGAACAGAAGGGTTAAGGTACGGAAGACAGAGTTAGAACTGAAGGGTTGAGGTACGGAGGACAGAGCAAGAACAGAAGGGTTAAGGTACGGAAGACAGAGTTAGAACTGAAGGGTTGAGGTACTGATGACCGAGGTAGAACTGAAGGGTTGAGGTACTGATGACAGAGTTTGAACTGAAGGGTTGAGGTACTGATGACAGAGCCAGAACTGAAGAGTTGAGGTACTGATGACAGAGCTAGAACTGAAAGCTTGAGGAGCTGATGACAGAATTAGAACTGAAGGGTTGAGGTACGGAAGACAGAGCAAGAACAGAAGGATTGAGATACGGAAGACAGACCAAGAAGAGAAGGGTTGAGGTACTGATGACAGAGTTAGAACTGAAGGGTTGAGGTACTGATGAAAGAGCTAGAACTGAAGGGTTGAGGTACAGAAGACAGAGTTAGAACTGAAGGCTTGAGGTACGGAAGACAGAGCTTGAACTGAAAGGTTGAGGTACTGATGACAGAGTTAGAACTGAAGGGTTGAGGTACGGAAGACAGAGCAAGAACAGAAGGGTTGAGGTAGTGATGACAGGGATATAACAGAAGGGTTGAGGTGCTGATGACAGAGTTAGAACTGAAGGGTTGAGGTACGGAAGACAGAGCTAGAACTGAAGGGTTGAGGTACTGATGACAGGGCTATAACAGAAGGGTTGAGGTACTGATGACAGAGTTAGAACTGAAGGGTTGAGGTACGGAAGACAGAGCAAGAACAGAAGGGTTAAGGTACGGAAGACAGAGTTAGAACTGAAGGGTTGAGGTACTGATGACCGAGTTAGAACTGAAGGATTGAGGTACTGATGACAGAGTTTGAACTGAAGGGTTGAGGTACTGATGACAGAGTTAGAATAGAAGGGTTGAGGTACTGATGACAGAGCCAGAACTGAAAAGTTGAGGTATTGATGACAGAGTTAGACCTGAATGGTTGAGGTACAGAAAACATAGTTAGAACTGAAGGGTTGAGGTACTGATGACAGAGTTAGAACTGAAGGGTTGAGGTACGGAAGACAGAGCAAGAACAGAAGGGTTGAGGTACTGATGACAGGGCTATAACAGAAGGGTTGAGGTACTGATGACAGAGTTAGAACTGAAGGGTTGAGGTACTGATGACAGAGCTTGAACTGAATGGTTGAGGTACAGAAGACAGAGTTAGAACTGAATGGTTGAGGTACAGAAGACAGAGTTAGAACTGAAGGGTTGAGGTACGGAAGACAGAGCTAGAACTGAAGGGTTGAGGTACTGATGACAAAGTTAGAACTGAAGGGTTGAGGTACGGAAGACTGAGCAAGAACAGAAGGGTTAAGGTACGGAAGACAGAGTTAGAACTGAAGGCTTGAGGTACTGATGACCGAGTTAGAACTGAAGGGTTGAGGTAATGATGACATAGTTTGAACTGAAGGGTTGAGGTACTGATGACAGAGTTGAACAGAAGGGTTGAGGTACTGATGACAGAGCCAGAACTGAAGAGTGTAGGTACTGATGACAGAGCTAGAGCTGAAGGGTTGAGGTACAGAAGACAGAGTTAGAACAGAAGGGTTGAGGTACTGATGACAGGGCTGTAACAGAAGGATTGAGGTGCTGATGACAGAGTTAGAACTGAAGGGTTGAGGTACGGAAGACAGAGCTAGAACTGAAGAGTTGAGATACTGATGACAGGGCTATAACAGAAGGGTTGAGGTACTGATGACAGAGTTAGAACTGAAGGGTTGAGGTACGGAAGACAGAGCAAGAACAGAAGGGTTAAGTTACGGAAGACAGAGTTAGAACTGAAGGGTTGAGGTACTGATGACCGAGTTAGAACTGAAGGGTTGAGGTACTGATGACATAGTTTGAACTGAAGGGTTGAGGTACTGATGACAGAGTTAGAATAGAAGGGTTGAGGTACTGATGACAGAGCCAGAACTGAAAAGTTGAGGTATTGATGACAGAGTTAGAACTGAATGGTTGAGGTACAGAAAACATAGTTAGAACTGAAGGGTTGAGGTACTGATGACAGAGTTAGAACTGAAGGGTTGAGGTACGGAAGACAGAGCAAGAACAGAAGGGTTGAGGTACTGATGACAGGGCTATAACAGAAGGGTTGAGGTACTGATGACAGAGTTAGAACTGAAGGGTTGAGGTACTGATGACAGAGCTTGAAATGAATGGTTGAGGTACAGAAGACAGAGTTAGAACTGAATGGTTGAGGTACAGAAGACAGAGTTAGAACTGAAGGGTTGAGGTACGGAAGACAGAGCTAGAACTGAAGGGTTGAGGTACTGATGACAAAGTTAGAACTGAAGGGTTGAGGTACTGATGACATAGTTTGAACTGAAGGGTTGAGGTACTGATGACAGAGTTAGAATAGAAGGGTTGAGGTACTGATGACAGAGCCAGAACTGAAAAGTTGAGGTACCGATGACAGAGCTAGAACTGAAGGGTTGAGGTACAGAAAACAGAGTTAGAACTGAAGGGTTGAGGTACTGATGACAGAGTTAGAACTGAAGGGTTGAGGTACGGAAGACAGAGCAAGAACAGAAGGGTTGAGGTACTGATGACAGGGCTATAACAGAAGGGTTGAGGTACTGATGACAGAGTTAGAACTGAAGGGTTGAGGTACTGATGACAGAGCTTGAACTGAATGGTTGAGGTACAGAAGACAGAGTTAGAACTGAATGGTTGAGGTACAGAAGACAGAGTTAGAACTGAAGGGTTGAGGTACTGATGACAGAGTTAGAACTGAAGGGTTGAGGTACTGATGACAGAGCTTGAACTGAATGGTTGAGGTACAGAAGACAGAGTTAGAACTGAAGGGTTGAGGTACGGAAGACAGAGCTAGAACTGAAGGGTTGAGGTACTGATGACAGAGTTAGAACTGAAGGGTTGAGGTACGGAAGACAGAGCAAGAACAGAAGGGTTGAGGTACTGATGACAGGGCTATAACAGAAGGGTTGAGGTGCTGATGACAGAGTTAGAACTGAACGGTTGAGGTACGGAAGACAGAGCTAGAACTGAAGGGTTGAGGTATTGATGACAGGGCTATAACAGAAGGGTTGAGGTACTGATGACAGAGTTAGAACTGAAGGGTTGAGGTACGGAAGACAGAGCAAGAACAGAAGGGTTAAGGTACGGAAGACAGAGTTAGAACTGAAGGGTTGAGGTACTGATGACCGAGTTAGAACTGAAGGGTTGAGGTACTGATGACATAGTTTGAACTGAAGGGTTGAGGTACTGATGACAGAGTTAGAATAGAAGGGTTGAGGTACTGATGACAGAGCCAGAACTGAAAAGTTGAGGTATTGATGACAGAGCTAGAACTGAATGGTTGAGGTACAGAAAACAGAGTTAGAACTGAAGGGTTGAGGTACTGATGACAGAGTTAGAACTGAAGGGTTGAGGTACGGAAGACAGAGCAAGAACAGAAGGGTTGAGGTACTGATGACAGGGCTATAACAGAAGGGTTGAGGTGCTGATGACAGAGTTAGAACTGAACGGTTGAGGTACGGACACAGAGCTAGAACTGAAGGGTTGAGGTATTGATGACAGGGCTATAACAGAAGGGTTGAGGTACTGATGACAGAGTTAGAACTGAAGGGTTGAGGTACGGAAGACAGAGCAAGAACAGAAGGGTTAAGGTACGGAAGACAGAGTTAGAACTGAAGGGTTGAGGTACTGATGACCGAGTTAGAACTGAAGGGTTGAGGTACTGATGACATAGTTTGAACTGAAGGGTTGAGGTACTGATGACAGAGTTAGAATAGAAGGGTTGAGGTACTGATGACAGAGCCAGAACTGAAAAGTTGAGGTACCGATGACAGAGCTAGAACTGAAGGGTTGAGGTACAGAAAACAGAGTTAGAACTGAAGGGTTGAGGTACTGATGACAGAGTTAGAACTGAAGGGTTGAGGTACGGAAGACAGAGCAAGAACAGAAGGGTTGAGGTACTGATGACAGGGCTATAACAGAAGGGTTGAGGTACTGATGACAGAGTTAGAACTGAAGGGTTGAGGTACTGATGACAGAGCTTGAACTGAATGGTTGAGGTACAGAAGACAGAGTTAGAACTGAATGGTTGAGGTACAGAAGACAGAGTTAGAACTGAAGGGTTGAGGTACGTAAGACAGAGTTAGAACTGAAGGGTTGAGGTACTGATGACAGAGTTAGAACTGAAGGGTTGAGGTACTGATGACAGAGCTTGAACTGAATAGTTGAGGTACAGAAGACAGAGTTAGAACTGAAGGGTTGAGGTACGGAAGACAGAGCTAGAACTGAAGGGTTGAGGTACTGATGACAGAGTTAGAACTGAAGGGTTGAGGTACGGAAGACAGAGCAAGAACAGAAGGGTTGAGGTACTGATGACAGGGCTATAACAGAAGGGTTGAGGTGCTGATGACAGAGTTAGAACTGAGCGGTTGAGGTACGGAAGACAGAGCTAGAACTGAAGGGTTGAGGTATTGATGACAGGGCTATAACAGAAGGGTTGAGGTACTGATGACAGAGTTAGAACTGAAGGGTTGAGGTACGGAAGACAGAGCAAGAACAGAAGGGTTAAGGTACGGAAGACAGAGTTAGAACTGAAGGGTTGAGGTACTGATGACCGAGTTAGAACTGAAGGGTTGAGGTACTGATGACATAGTTTGAACTGAAGGGTTGAGGTACTGATGACAGAGTTAGAATAGAAGGGTTGAGGTACTGATGACAGAGCCAGAACTGAAAAGTTGAGGTATTGATGACAGAGTTAGAACTGAATGGTTGAGGTACAGAAAACATAGTTAGAACTGAAGGGTTGAGGTACTGATGACAGAGTTAGAACTGAAGGGTTGAGGTACGGAAGACAGAGCAAGAACAGAAGGGTTGAGGTACTGATGACAGGGCTATAACAGAAGGGTTGAGGTACTGATGACAGAGTTAGAACTGAAGGGTTGAGGTACTGATGACAGAGCTTGAAATGAATGGTTGAGGTACAGAAGACAGAGTTAGAACTGAATGGTTGAGGTACAGAAGACAGAGTTAGAACTGAAGGGTTGAGGTACGGAAGACAGAGCTAGAACTGAAGGGTTGAGGTACTGATGACAAAGTTAGAACTGAAGGGTTGAGGTACGGAAGACTGAGCAAGAACAGAAGGGTTAAGGTACGGAAGACAGAGTTAGAACTGAAGGCTCGAGGTACAGATGACCGAGTTAGAGCTGAAGGGTTGAGGTAATGATGACATAGTTTGAACTGAAGGGTTGAGGTACTGATGACAGAGTTAGAACAGAAGGGTTGAGGTACTGATGACAGAGCCAGAACTGAAGAGTGTAGGTACTGATGACAGAGCTAGAGCTGAAGGGTTGAGGTACAGAAGACAGAGTTAGAACTGAAGGGTTGAGGTACGAAAGACAGAGCTTGAACTGAAGGGTTGAGGTACTGATGACAGAGTTAGAACTGAAGGGTTGAGGTACGGAAGACAGAGCAAGAACAGAAGGGTTGAGGTACTGATGACAGGGCTGTAACAGAAGGGTTGAGGTACGGAAGACAGAGTTAGAACTGAAGGGTTGAGGTACTGATGACCGAGTTAGAACTGAAGGGTTGAGGTACTGATGACATAGTTTGAACTGAAGGGTTGAGGTACTGATGACAGAGTTAGAATAGAAGGGTTGAGGTACTGATGACAGAGCCAGAACTGAAAAGTTGAGGTATTGATGACAGAGTTAGACCTGAATGGTTGAGGTACAGAAAACATAGTTAGAACTGAAGGGTTGAGGTACTGATGACAGAGTTAGAACTGAAGGGTTGAGGTACGGAAGACAGAGCAAGAACAGAAGGGTTGAGGTACTGATGACAGGGCTATAACAGAAGGGTTGAGGTACTGATGACAGAGTTAGAACTGAAGGGTTGAGGTACTGATGACAGAGCTTGAACTGAATGGTTGAGGTACAGAAGACAGAGTTAGAACTGAATGGTTGAGGTACAGAAGACAGAGTTAGAACTGAAGGGTTGAGGTACGGAAGACAGAGCTAGAACTGAAGGGTTGAGGTACTGATGACAAAGTTAGAACTGAAGGGTTGAGGTACGGAAGACTGAGCAAGAACAGAAGGGTTAAGGTACGGAAGACAGAGTTAGAACTGAAGGCTTGAGGTACTGATGACCGAGTTAGAACTGAAGGGTTGAGGTAATGATGACATAGTTTGAACTGAAGGGTTGAGGTACTGATGACAGAGTTGAACAGAAGGGTTGAGGTACTGATGACAGAGCCAGAACTGAAGAGTGTAGGTACTGATGACAGAGCTAGAGCTGAAGGGTTGAGGTACAGAAGACAGAGTTAGAACAGAAGGGTTGAGGTACTGATGACAGGGCTGTAACAGAAGGATTGAGGTGCTGATGACAGAGTTAGAACTGAAGGGTTGAGGTACGGAAGACAGAGCTAGAACTGAAGAGTTGAGATACTGATGACAGGGCTATAACAGAAGGGTTGAGGTACTGATGACAGAGTTAGAACTGAAGGGTTGAGGTACGGAAGACAGAGCAAGAACAGAAGGGTTAAGTTACGGAAGACAGAGTTAGAACTGAAGGGTTGAGGTACTGATGACCGAGTTAGAACTGAAGGGTTGAGGTACTGATGACAGAGTTTGAACTGAAGGGTTGAGGTACTGATGACAGAGTTAGAACTGAAGGGTTGAGGTACTGATGACAGAGTTAGAACTGAAGGGTTGAGGTGCTGATGACAGAGCTAGAACTGAAGGGTTGAGGTACAGAAGACAGAGTTAGAACTGAAGGGTTGAGGTACGGAAGACAGAGCTTGAACTGAAGGGTTGAGGTACTGATGACAGAGTTACAACTGAAGGGTTGAGGTACAGAAGACAGAGCAAGAACAGAAGGTTTGAGGTACTGATGACAGGGCTATAACATAAGGGTTGAGGTGCTGATGACAGAGTTAGAACTGAAGGGTTGAGGTACGGAAGACAGAGCAAGAACTGAAGGGTTGAGGTACTGATGACAGGGATATAACAGAAGGGTTGAGGTACTGATGACAGAGCAAGAACAGAAGGGTTAAGGTACGGAAGACAGAGTTAGAACTGAAGGGTTGAGGTACGGAGGACAGAGCAAGAACAGAAGGGTTAAGGTACGGAAGACAGAGTTAGAACTGAAGGGTTGAGGTACTGATGACCGAGGTAGAACTGAAGGGTTGAGGTACTGATGACAGAGTTTGAACTGAAGGGTTGAGGTACTGATGACAGAGCCAGAACTGAAGAGTTGAGGTACTGATGACAGAGCTAGAACTGAAAGCTTGAGGAGCTGATGACAGAATTAGAACTGAAGGGTTGAGGTACGGAAGACAGAGCAAGAACAGAAGGATTGAGATACGGAAGACAGACCAAGAAGAGAAGGGTTGAGGTACTGATGACAGAGTTAGAACTGAAGGGTTGAGGTACTGATGAAAGAGCTAGAACTGAAGGGTTGAGGTACAGAAGACAGAGTTAGAACTGAAGGCTTGAGGTACGGAAGACAGAGCTTGAACTGAAAGGTTGAGGTACTGATGACAGAGTTAGAACTGAAGGGTTGAGGTACGGAAGACAGAGCAAGAACAGAAGGGTTGAGGTAGTGATGACAGGGATATAACAGAAGGGTTGAGGTGCTGATGACAGAGTTAGAACTGAAGGGTTGAGGTACGGAAGACAGAGCTAGAACTGAAGGGTTGAGGTACTGATGACAGGGCTATAACAGAAGGGTTGAGGTACTGATGACAGAGTTAGAACTGAAGGGTTGAGGTACGGAAGACAGAGCAAGAACAGAAGGGTTAAGGTACGGAAGACAGAGTTAGAACTGAAGGGTTGAGGTACTGATGACCGAGTTAGAACTGAAGGATTGAGGTACTGATGACAGAGTTTGAACTGAAGGGTTGAGGTACTGATGACAGAGTTAGAATAGAAGGGTTGAGGTACTGATGACAGAGCCAGAACTGAAAAGTTGAGGTATTGATGACAGAGTTAGACCTGAATGGTTGAGGTACAGAAAACATAGTTAGAACTGAAGGGTTGAGGTACTGATGACAGAGTTAGAACTGAAGGGTTGAGGTACGGAAGACAGAGCAAGAACAGAAGGGTTGAGGTACTGATGACAGGGCTATAACAGAAGGGTTGAGGTACTGATGACAGAGTTAGAACTGAAGGGTTGAGGTACTGATGACAGAGCTTGAACTGAATGGTTGAGGTACAGAAGACAGAGTTAGAACTGAATGGTTGAGGTACAGAAGACAGAGTTAGAACTGAAGGGTTGAGGTACGGAAGACAGAGCTAGAACTGAAGGGTTGAGGTACTGATGACAAAGTTAGAACTGAAGGGTTGAGGTACGGAAGACTGAGCAAGAACAGAAGGGTTAAGGTACGGAAGACAGAGTTAGAACTGAAGGCTTGAGGTACTGATGACCGAGTTAGAACTGAAGGGTTGAGGTAATGATGACATAGTTTGAACTGAAGGGTTGAGGTACTGATGACAGAGTTGAACAGAAGGGTTGAGGTACTGATGACAGAGCCAGAACTGAAGAGTGTAGGTACTGATGACAGAGCTAGAGCTGAAGGGTTGAGGTACAGAAGACAGAGTTAGAACAGAAGGGTTGAGGTACTGATGACAGGGCTGTAACAGAAGGATTGAGGTGCTGATGACAGAGTTAGAACTGAAGGGTTGAGGTACGGAAGACAGAGCTAGAACTGAAGAGTTGAGATACTGATGACAGGGCTATAACAGAAGGGTTGAGGTACTGATGACAGAGTTAGAACTGAAGGGTTGAGGTACGGAAGACAGAGCAAGAACAGAAGGGTTAAGTTACGGAAGACAGAGTTAGAACTGAAGGGTTGAGGTACTGATGACCGAGTTAGAACTGAAGGGTTGAGGTACTGATGACAGAGTTTGAACTGAAGGGTTGAGGTACTGATGACAGAGTTAGAACTGAAGGGTTGAGGTACTGATGACAGAGTTAGAACTGAAGGGTTGAGGTGCTGATGACAGAGCTAGAACTGAAGGGTTGAGGTACAGAAGACAGAGTTAGAACTGAAGGGTTGAGGTACGGAAGACAGAGCTTGAACTGAAGGGTTGAGGTACTGATGACAGAGTTACAACTGAAGGGTTGAGGTACAGAAGACAGAGCAAGAACAGAAGGTTTGAGGTACTGATGACAGGGCTATAACATAAGGGTTGAGGTGCTGATGACAGAGTTAGAACTGAAGGGTTGAGGTACGGAAGACAGAGCAAGAACTGAAGGGTTGAGGTACTGATGACAGGGATATAACAGAAGGGTTGAGGTACTGATGACAGAGCAAGAACAGAAGGGTTAAGGTACGGAAGACAGAGTTAGAACTGAAGGGTTGAGGTACGGAAGACAGAGCAAGAACAGAAGGGTTAAGGTACGGAAGACAGAGTTAGAACTGAAGGGTTGAGGTACTGATGACCGAGGTAGAACTGAAGGGTTGAGGTACTGATGACAGAGTTTGAACTGAAGGGTTGAGGTACTGATGACAGAGCCAGAACTGAAGAGTTGAGGTACTGATGACAGAGCTAGAACTGAAAGCTTGAGGAGCTGATGACAGAATTAGAACTGAAGGGTTGAGGTACGGAAGACAGAGCAAGAACAGAAGGATTGAGATACGGAAGACAGACCAAGAAGAGAAGGGTTGAGGTACTGATGACAGAGTTAGAACTGAAGGGTTGAGGTACTGATGAAAGAGCTAGAACTGAAGGGTTGAGGTACAGAAGACAGAGTTAGAACTGAAGGCTTGAGGTACGGAAGACAGAGCTTGAACTGAAAGGTTGAGGTACTGATGACAGAGTTAGAACTGAAGGGTTGAGGTACGGAAGACAGAGCAAGAACAGAAGGGTTGAGGTAGTGATGACAGGGATATAACAGAAGGGTTGAGGTGCTGATGACAGAGTTAGAACTGAAGGGTTGAGGTACGGAAGACAGAGCTAGAACTGAAGGGTTGAGGTACTGATGACAGGGCTATAACAGAAGGGTTGAGGTACTGATGACAGAGTTAGAACTGAAGGGTTGAGGTACGGAAGACAGAGCAAGAACAGAAGGGTTAAGGTACGGAAGACAGAGTTAGAACTGAAGGGTTGAGGTACTGATGACCGAGTTAGAACTGAAGGATTGAGGTACTGATGACAGAGTTTGAACTGAAGGGTTGAGGTACTGATGACAGAGTTAGAACTGAAGGGTTGAGGTACTGATGACAGAGCCAGAACTGAAGAGTTGAGGTACTGATGACAGAGCTAGAACTGAAGGGTTGAGGTACTGATGACAGAGTTAGAACTGAAGGGTTGAGGTACGGAAGACAGAGCAAGAACAGAAGGGTTGAGATACAGAAGACAGAGCAAGAACTGAAGGGTTGAGGTACTGATGACAGAGCTAGAACTGAATGGTTGATGTACTGATGACAGAGCTAGAACTGAAGGGTTGAGGTACTGATGACGGAGCTAGTATTGAACGGTTGAGGTACTGATGACAGAGCTAGAACAGAAGAGTTGCGGTACGGAAGACAAACAAGAACTGAAGAGTTGAGGTACTGATGACAGAGCTAGAACTGAAGGGTTGAGGTACTGATGACAGAGTTAGAACTGAAGGGTTGAGGTACTGATGACAGAGCTAGAATTGAAGGGTTGAGGTACTGATGACAGAGATAGAACTGTAGGTACTGATGACAGAGCTAGAACTGAAGGGTTGAGGTACTGATGACAGAGCTAGAATTGAAGGGTTGAGGTACTGATGACAGAGATAGAACTGTAGGTACTGATGACAGAGCTAGAACTGAAGGGTTGAGGTACTGATGACAGAGCTAGAACTGAAGGGTTGAGGTGCTGATGACAGAGTTAGAACTGAAGGCTGAGGTACTGATTACAGAGCTATAACTGAAGGGTTGAGGTACTGATGACAGAGCTAGAACTGAAGGGTTGAGGTACTGATGACAGAGTTAGAACTGAAGGCTTGAGGTACTGATGACAGAGCTAGAACTGAAGGGTTGAGGTACTGATGACAGAGTTAGAACTGAAGGGTTGAGGTGCTGATGACAGAGCTAGAACTGAAGGGTTGAGGTACAGAAGACAGAGTTAGAACTGAAGGGTTGAGGTACGGAAGACAGAGCTTGAACTGAAGGGTTGAGGTACTGATGACAGAGTTAGAACTGAAGGGTTGAGGTACAGAAGACAGAGCAAGAACAGAAGGGTTGAGGTACTGATGACAGGGCTATAACATAAGGGTTGAGGTGCTGATGACAGAGTTAGAACTGAAGGGTTGAGGTACGGAAGACAGAGCAAGAACTGAAGGGTTGAGGTACTGATGACAGGGATATAACAGAAGGGTTGAGGTACTGATGACAGAGTTAGAACTGAAGGGTTGAGGTACGGAAGACAGAGCAAGAACAGAAGGGTTAAGGTACGGAAGACAGAGTTAGAACTGAAGGGTTGAGGTACTGATGACCGAGGTAGAACTGAAGGGTTGAGGTACTGATGACAGAGTTTGAACTGAAGGGTTGAGGTACTGATGACAGAGCCAGAACTGAAGAGTTGAGGTACTGATGACAGAGCTAGAACTGAAAGCTTGAGGAGCTGATGACAGAATTAGAACTGAAGGGTTGAGGTACGGAAGACAGAGCAAGAACAGAAGGGTTGAGATACGGAAGACAGACCAAGAACAGAAGGGTTGAGGTACTGATGAAAGAGCTAGAACTGAAGGGTTGAGGTACTGATGACAGAGTTAGAACTGAAGGCTTGAGGTACGGAAGACAGAGCTTGAACTGAAAGGTTGAGGTACTGATGACAGAGTTAGAACTGAAGGGTTGAGGTACGGAAGACAGAGCAAGAACAGAAGGGTTGAGGTAGTGATGACAGGGATATAACAGAAGGGTTGAGGTGCTGATGACAGAGTTAGAACTGAAGGGTTGAGGTACGGAAGACAGAGCTAGAACTGAAGAGTTGAGATACTGATGACAGGGCTATAACAGAAGGGTTGAGGTACTGATGACAGAGTTAGAACTGAAGGGTTGAGGTACTGATGACAGAGCTAGAATTGAAGGGTTGAGGTACTGATGACAGAGATAGAACTGTAGGTACTGATGACAGAGCTAGAACTGAAGGGTTGAGGTACTGATGACAGAGCTAGAATTGAAGGGTTGAGGTACTGATGACAGAGATAGAACTGTAGGTACTGATGACAGAGCTAGAACTGAAGGGTTGAGGTACTGATGACAGAGCTAGAACTGAAGGGTTGAGGTGCTGATGACAGAGTTAGAACTGAAGGCTGAGGTACTGATTACAGAGCTATAACTGAAGGGTTGAGGTACTGATGACAGAGCTAGAACTGAAGGGTTGAGGTACTGATGACAGAGTTAGAACTGAAGGCTTGAGGTACTGATGACAGAGCTAGAACTGAAGGGTTGAGGTACTGATGACAGAGTTAGAACTGAAGGGTTGAGGTGCTGATGACAGAGCTAGAACTGAAGGGTTGAGGTACAGAAGACAGAGTTAGAACTGAAGGGTTGAGGTACGGAAGACAGAGCTTGAACTGAAGGGTTGAGGTACTGATGACAGAGTTAGAACTGAAGGGTTGAGGTACAGAAGACAGAGCAAGAACAGAAGGGTTGAGGTACTGATGACAGGGCTATAACATAAGGGTTGAGGTGCTGATGACAGAGTTAGAACTGAAGGGTTGAGGTACGGAAGACAGAGCAAGAACTGAAGGGTTGAGGTACTGATGACAGGGATATAACAGAAGGGTTGAGGTACTGATGACAGAGTTAGAACTGAAGGGTTGAGGTACGGAAGACAGAGCAAGAACAGAAGGGTTAAGGTACGGAAGACAGAGTTAGAACTGAAGGGTTGAGGTACTGATGACCGAGGTAGAACTGAAGGGTTGAGGTACTGATGACAGAGTTTGAACTGAAGGGTTGAGGTACTGATGACAGAGCCAGAACTGAATAGTTGAGGTACTGATGACAGAGCTAGAACTGAAAGCTTGAGGAGCTGATGACAGAATTAGAACTGAAGGGTTGAGGTACGGAAGACAGAGCAAGAACAGAAGGGTTGAGATACGGAAGACAGACCAAGAACAGAAGGGTTGAGGTACTGATGAAAGAGCTAGAACTGAAGGGTTGAGGTACTGATGACAGAGTTAGAACTGAAGGCTTGAGGTACGGAAGACAGAGCTTGAACTCAAAGGTTGAGGTACTGATGACAGAGTTAGAACTGAAGGGTTGAGGTACGGAAGACAGAGCAAGAACAGAAGGGTTGAGGTAGTGATGACAGGGATATAACAGAAGGGTTGAGGTGCTGATGACAGAGTTAGAACTGAAGGGTTGAGGTACGGAAGACAGAGCTAGAACTGAAGGGTTGAGTTACTGATGACAGGGCTATAACAGAAGGGTTGAGGTACTGATGACAGAGTTAGAACTGAAGGGTTGAGGTACGGACACAGAGCTAGAACTGAAGGGTTGAGGTATTGATGACAGGGCTATAATAGAAGGGTTGAGGTACTGATGACAGAGTTAGAACTGAAGGGTTGAGGTACGGAAGACAGAGCAAGAACAGAAGGGTTAAGGTACGGAAGACAGAGTTAGAACTGAAGGGTTGAGGTACTGATGACCGAGTTAGAACTGAAGGGTTGAGGTACTGATGACATAGTTTGAACTGAAGGGTTGAGGTACTGATGACAGAGTTAGAATAGAAGGGTTGAGGTACTGATGACAGAGCCAGAACTGAAAAGTTGAGGTACCGATGACAGAGCTGGAACTGAAGGGTTGAGGTACAGAAAACAGAGTTAGAACTGAAGGGTTGAGGTACTGATGACAGAGTTAGAACTGAAGGGTTGAGGTACGGAAGACAGAGCAAGAACAGAAGGGTTGAGGTACTGATGACAGGGCTATAACAGAAGGGTTGAGGTACTGATGACAGAGTTAGAACTGAAGGGTTGAGGTACTGATGACAGAGCTTGAACTGAATGGTTGAGGTACAGAAGACAGATTTAGAACTGAATGGTTGAGGTACAGAAGACAGAGTTAGAACTGAAGGGTTGAGGTACGAAAGACAGAGCTTGAACTGAAGGGTTGAGGTACTGATGACAGAGTTAGAACTGAAGGGTTGAGGTACGGAAGACAGAGCAAGAACAGAAGGGTTGAGGTACTGATGACAGGGATATAACAGAAGGGTTGAGGTGCTGATGACAGAGTTAGAACTGAAGGGTTGAGGTACGGAAGACAGAGCTAGAACTGAAGGGTTGAGTTACTGATGACAGGGCTATAACAGAAGGGTTGAGGTACTGATGACAGAGTTAGAACTGAAGGGTTGAGGTACGGAAGACAGAGCAAGAAAAGAAGGGTTAAGGTACGGAAGACAGAGTTAGAACTGAAGGGTTGAGGTACTGATGACAGAGCTTGAACTGAATGGTTGAGGTACAGAAGACAGAGTTAGAACTGAAGGGTTGAGGTACGGAAGACAGAGCTAGAACTGAAGGGTTGAGGTACTGATGACAGAGTTAGAACTGAAGGATTGAGGTACTGATGACAGAGTTTGAACTGAAGGGTTGAGGTACTGATGACAGAGCCAGAACTGAAGAGTTGAGGTACTGATGACAGAGCTAGAACTGAAGGGTTGAGGTACTGATGACAGAGTTTGATCTGAAGGGTTGAGGTACTGATGTCAGAGTTAGAACTGAAGGGTTGAGGTACTGATGACAGAGT
The DNA here is from genome assembly GCF_045791955.1 of Oncorhynchus clarkii lewisi. Lineage (NCBI taxonomy): Eukaryota > Metazoa > Chordata > Actinopteri > Salmoniformes > Salmonidae > Oncorhynchus > Oncorhynchus clarkii. The sequence goes on from NW_027258480.1 coordinate 58,148, forward strand.
TAGAACTGAAGGGTTGAGGTACTGATGACAGAGCTAGAACTGAAGGGTTGAGGTACTGATGACAGAGCTAGAACTGAAGGGTTGAGGTACTGAGGACAGAGTTAGAACTGAAGGGTTGGGGTACGGAAGACAGAGCAAGAACAGAAGGGTTGAGGTACTGATGACAGGGCTATAACAGAAGGGTTGAGGTACTGATGACAGAGTTAGAACTGAAGGGTTTAGGTACGGAAGACAGAGCTAGAACTGAAGGGTTGAGGTACTGATGAGAGGGCTATAACAGAAGGGTTGAGGTACTGATGACAGAGTTAGAACTGAAGGGTTGAGGTACAGAAGACAGAGTTAGAACTGAAGGGTTGAGGTACTGATGACAGGGCTATAACAGAAGGGTTGAGGTACTGATGACAGAGTCAGAACTGAAGGGTTGAGGTACGGAAGACAGAGTTAGAACTGAAGGGTTGAGGTACGGAAGACAGAGCTAGAACTGAAGGGTTAAGGTACGTAAGACAGAGTTATAACTGAAGGGTTGAGGTACTGATGACAGAGTTAGAACTGAAGGGTTGAGGTACTGATGACAGAGCTTGAACTGAATGGTTGAGGTACAGAAGACAGAGTTAGAACTGAAGGGTTGAGGTACGGAGGACAGAGCTAGAACTGAAGGGTTGAGGTACTGATAACAGAGTTAGAACTGAAGGGTTGAGGTACGGAAGACAGAGCAAGAACAGAAGGGTTGAGGTACTGATGACAGGGCTATAACAGAAGGGTTGAGGTGCTGATGACAGAGTTAGAACTGAACGGTTGAGGTACGGACACAGAGCTAGAACTGAAGGGTTGAGGTATTGATGACAGGGCTATAACAGAAGGGTTGAGGTACTGATGACAGAGTTAGAACTGAAGGGTTGAGGTACGGAAGACAGAGCAAGAACAGAAGGGTTAAGGTACGGAAGACAGAGTTAGAACTGAAGGGTTGAGGTACTGATGACCGAGTTAGAACTGAAGGGTTGAGGTACTGATGACATAGTTTGAACTGAAGGGTTGAGGTACTGATGACAGAGTTAGAATAGAAGGGTTGAGGTACTGATGACAGAGCCAGAACTGAAAAGTTGAGGTACCGATGACAGAGCTAGAACTGAAGGGTTGAGGTACAGAAAACAGAGTTAGAACTGAAGGGTTGAGGTACTGATGACAGAGTTAGAACTGAAGGGTTGAGGTACGGAAGACAGAGCAAGAACAGAAGGGTTGAGGTACTGATGACAGGGATATAACAGAAGGGTTGAGGTACTGATGACAGAGTTAGAACTGAAGGGTTGAGGTACTGATGACAGAGCTTGAACTGAATGGTTGAGGTACAGAAGACAGAGTTAGAACTGAATGGTTGAGGTACAGAAGACAGAGTTAGAACTGAAGGGTTGAGGTACTGATGACAGAGTTAGAACTGAAGGGTTGAGGTACTGATGACAGAGCTTGAACTGAATGGTTGAGGTACAGAAGACAGAGTTAGAACTGAAGGGTTGAGGTACGGAAGACAGAGCTAGAACTGAAGGGTTGAGGTACTGATGACAGAGTTAGAACTGAAGGGTTGAGGTACGGAAGACAGAGCAAGAACAGAAGGGTTGAGGTACTGATGACAGGGCTATAACAGAAGGGTTGAGGTGCTGATGACAGAGTTAGAACTGAACGGTTGAGGTACGGAAGACAGAGCTAGAACTGAAGGGTTGAGGTATTGATGACAGGGCTATAACAGAAGGGTTGAGGTACTGATGACAGAGTTAGAACTGAAGGGTTGAGGTACGGAAGACAGAGCAAGAACAGAAGGGTTAAGGTACGGAAGACAGAGTTAGAACTGAAGGGTTGAGGTACTGATGACCGAGTTAGAACTGAAGGGTTGAGGTACTGATGACATAGTTTGAACTGAAGGGTTGAGGTACTGATGACAGAGTTAGAATAGAAGGGTTGAGGTACTGATGACAGAGCTTGAACTGAATGGTTGAGGTACAGAAGACAGAGTTAGAACTGAAGGGTTGAGGTACTGATGACAGAGTTAGAACTGAAGGGTTGAGGTACGGAAGACAGAGCAAGAACAGAAGGGTTGAGGTACTGATGACAGGGCTATAACAGAAGGGTTGAGGTGCTGATGACAGAGTCAGAACTGAACGGTTGAGGTACGGACACAGAGCTAGAACTGAAGGGTTGAGGTATTGATGACAGGGCTATAACAGAAGGGTTGAGGTACTGATGACAGAGTTAGAACTGAAGGGTTGAGGTACGGAAGACAGAGCAAGAACAGAAGGGTTAAGGTACGGAAGACAGAGTTAGAACTGAAGGGTTGAGGTACTGATGACCGAGTTAGAACTGAAGGGTTGAGGTACTGATGACATAGTTTGAACTGAAGGGTTGAGGTACTGATGACAGAGTTAGAATAGAAGGGTTGAGGTACTGATGACAGAGCCAGAACTGAAAAGTTGAGGTACCGATGACAGAGCTAGAACTGAAGGGTTGAGGTACAGAAAACAGAGTTAGAACTGAAGGGTTGAGGTACTGATGACAGAGTTAGAACTGAAGGGTTGAGGTACGGAAGACAGAGCAAGAACAGAAGGGTTGAGGTACTGATGACAGGGCTATAACAGAAGGGTTGAGGTACTGATGACAGAGTTAGAACTGAAGGGTTGAGGTACTGATGACAGAGCTTGAACTGAATGGTTGAGGTACAGAAGACAGAGTTAGAACTGAATGGTTGAGGTACAGAAGACAGAGTTAGAACTGAAGGGTTGAGGTACGTAAGACAGAGTTAGAACTGAAGGGTTGAGGTACTGATGACAGAGTTAGAACTGAAGGGTTGAGGTACTGATGACAGAGCTTGAACTGAATAGTTGAGGTACAGAAGACAGAGTTAGAACTGAAGGGTTGAGGTACGGAAGACAGAGCTAGAACTGAAGGGTTGAGGTACTGATGACAGAGTTAGAACTGAAGGGTTGAGGTACGGAAGACAGAGCAAGAACAGAAGGGTTGAGGTACTGATGACAGGGCTATAACAGAAGGGTTGAGGTGCTGATGACAGAGTTAGAACTGAGCGGTTGAGGTACGGACGACAGAGCTAGAACTGAAGGGTTGAGGTATTGATGACAGGGCTATAACAGAAGGGTTGAGGTACTGATGACAGAGTTAGAACTGAAGGGTTGAGGTACGGAAGACAGAGCAAGAACAGAAGGGTTAAGGTACGGAAGACAGAGTTAGAACTGAAGGGTTGAGGTACTGATGACCGAGTTAGAACTGAAGGGTTGAGGTACTGATGACATAGTTTGAACTGAAGGGTTGAGGTACTGATGACAGAGTTAGAATAGAAGGGTTGAGGTACTGATGACAGAGCCAGAACTGAAAAGTTGAGGTATTGATGACAGAGTTAGAACTGAATGGTTGAGGTACAGAAAACATAGTTAGAACTGAAGGGTTGAGGTACTGATGACAGAGTTAGAACTGAAGGGTTGAGGTACGGAAGACAGAGCAAGAACAGAAGGGTTGAGGTACTGATGACAGGGCTATAACAGAAGGGTTGAGGTACTGATGACAGAGTTAGAACTGAAGGGTTGAGGTACTGATGACAGAGCTTGAAATGAATGGTTGAGGTACAGAAGACAGAGTTAGAACTGAATGGTTGAGGTACAGAAGACAGAGTTAGAACTGAAGGGTTGAGGTACGGAAGACAGAGCTAGAACTGAAGGGTTGAGGTACTGATGACAAAGTTAGAACTGAAGGGTTGAGGTACGGAAGACTGAGCAAGAACAGAAGGGTTAAGGTACGGAAGACAGAGTTAGAACTGAAGGCTTGAGGTACAGATGACCGAGTTAGAGCTGAAGGGTTGAGGTAATGATGACATAGTTTGAACTGAAGGGTTGAGGTACTGATGACAGAGTTAGAACAGAAGGGTTGAGGTACTGATGACAGAGCCAGAACTGAAGAGTGTAGGTACTGATGACAGAGCTAGAGCTGAAGGGTTGAGGTACAGAAGACAGAGTTAGAACTGAAGGGTTGAGGTACGAAAGACAGAGCTTGAACTGAAGGGTTGAGGTACTGATGACAGAGTTAGAACTGAAGGGTTGAGGTACGGAAGACAGAGCAAGAACAGAAGGGTTGAGGTACTGATGACAGGGCTGTAACAGAAGGGTTGAGGTACGGAAGACAGAGTTAGAACTGAAGGGTTGAGGTACTGATGACCGAGTTAGAACTGAAGGGTTGAGGTACTGATGACATAGTTTGAACTGAAGGGTTGAGGTACTGATGACAGAGTTAGAATAGAAGGGTTGAGGTACTGATGACAGAGCCAGAACTGAAAAGTTGAGGTATTGATGACAGAGTTAGACCTGAATGGTTGAGGTACAGAAAACATAGTTAGAACTGAAGGGTTGAGGTACTGATGACAGAGTTAGAACTGAAGGGTTGAGGTACGGAAGACAGAGCAAGAACAGAAGGGTTGAGGTACTGATGACAGGGCTATAACAGAAGGGTTGAGGTACTGATGACAGAGTTAGAACTGAAGGGTTGAGGTACTGATGACAGAGCTTGAACTGAATGGTTGAGGTACAGAAGACAGAGTTAGAACTGAATGGTTGAGGTACAGAAGACAGAGTTAGAACTGAAGGGTTGAGGTACGGAAGACAGAGCTAGAACTGAAGGGTTGAGGTACTGATGACAAAGTTAGAACTGAAGGGTTGAGGTACGGAAGACTGAGCAAGAACAGAAGGGTTAAGGTACGGAAGACAGAGTTAGAACTGAAGGCTTGAGGTACTGATGACCGAGTTAGAACTGAAGGGTTGAGGTAATGATGACATAGTTTGAACTGAAGGGTTGAGGTACTGATGACAGAGTTGAACAGAAGGGTTGAGGTACTGATGACAGAGCCAGAACTGAAGAGTGTAGGTACTGATGACAGAGCTAGAGCTGAAGGGTTGAGGTACAGAAGACAGAGTTAGAACAGAAGGGTTGAGGTACTGATGACAGGGCTGTAACAGAAGGATTGAGGTGCTGATGACAGAGTTAGAACTGAAGGGTTGAGGTACGGAAGACAGAGCTAGAACTGAAGAGTTGAGATACTGATGACAGGGCTATAACAGAAGGGTTGAGGTACTGATGACAGAGTTAGAACTGAAGGGTTGAGGTACGGAAGACAGAGCAAGAACAGAAGGGTTAAGTTACGGAAGACAGAGTTAGAACTGAAGGGTTGAGGTACTGATGACCGAGTTAGAACTGAAGGGTTGAGGTACTGATGACAGAGTTTGAACTGAAGGGTTGAGGTACTGATGACAGAGTTAGAACTGAAGGGTTGAGGTACTGATGACAGAGTTAGAACTGAAGGGTCGAGGTGCTGATGACAGAGCTAGAACTGAAGGGTTGAGGTACAGAAGACAGAGTTAGAACTGAAGGGTTGAGGTACGGAAGACAGAGCTTGAACTGAAGGGTTGAGGTACTGATGACAGAGTTACAACTGAAGGGTTGAGGTACAGAAGACAGAGCAAGAACAGAAGGTTTGAGGTACTGATGACAGGGCTATAACATAAGGGTTGAGGTGCTGATGACAGAGTTAGAACTGAAGGGTTGAGGTACGGAAGACAGAGCAAGAACTGAAGGGTTGAGGTACTGATGACAGGGATATAACAGAAGGGTTGAGGTACTGATGACAGAGCAAGAACAGAAGGGTTAAGGTACGGAAGACAGAGTTAGAACTGAAGGGTTGAGGTACGGAAGACAGAGCAAGAACAGAAGGGTTAAGGTACGGAAGACAGAGTTAGAACTGAAGGGTTGAGGTACTGATGACCGAGGTAGAACTGAAGGGTTGAGGTACTGATGACAGAGTTTGAACTGAAGGGTTGAGGTACTGATGACAGAGCCAGAACTGAAGAGTTGAGGTACTGATGACAGAGCTAGAACTGAAAGCTTGAGGAGCTGATGACAGAATTAGAACTGAAGGGTTGAGGTACGGAAGACAGAGCAAGAACAGAAGGATTGAGATACGGAAGACAGACCAAGAAGAGAAGGGTTGAGGTACTGATGACAGAGTTAGAACTGAAGGGTTGAGGTACTGATGAAAGAGCTAGAACTGAAGGGTTGAGGTACAGAAGACAGAGTTAGAACTGAAGGCTTGAGGTACGGAAGACAGAGCTTGAACTGAAAGGTTGAGGTACTGATGACAGAGTTAGAACTGAAGGGTTGAGGTACGGAAGACAGAGCAAGAACAGAAGGGTTGAGGTAGTGATGACAGGGATATAACAGAAGGGTTGAGGTGCTGATGACAGAGTTAGAACTGAAGGGTTGAGGTACGGAAGACAGAGCTAGAACTGAAGGGTTGAGGTACTGATGACAGGGCTATAACAGAAGGGTTGAGGTACTGATGACAGAGTTAGAACTGAAGGGTTGAGGTACGGAAGACAGAGCAAGAACAGAAGGATTGAGGTACTGATGACAGAGTTTGAACTGAAGGGTTGAGGTACTGATGACAGAGTTAGAACTGAAGGGTTGAGGTACTGATGACAGAGCCAGAACTGAAGAGTTGAGGTACTGATGACAGAGCTAGAACTGAAGGGTTGAGGTACTGATGACAGAGTTAGAACTGAAGGGTTGAGGTACGGAAGACAGAGCAAGAACAGAAGGGTTGAGATACAGAAGACAGAGCAAGAACTGAAGGGTTGAGGTACTGATGACAGAGCTAGAACTGAAGGGTTGATGTACTGATGACAGAGCTAGAACTGAAGGGTTGAGGTACTGATGACGGAGCTAGTATTGAACGGTTGAGGTACTGATGACAGAGCTAGAACAGAAGAGTTGCGGTACGGAAGACAAACAAGAACTGAAGAGTTGAGGTACTGATGACAGAGCTAGAACTGAAGGGTTGAGGTACTGATGACAGAGTTAGAACTGAAGGGTTGAGGTACTGATGACAGAGCTAGAATTGAAGGGTTGAGGTACTGATGACAGAGATAGAACTGTAGGTACTGATGACAGAGCTAGAACTGAAGGGTTGAGGTACTGATGACAGAGCTAGAATTGAAGGGTTGAGGTACTGATGACAGAGATAGAACTGTAGGTACTGATGACAGAGCTAGAACTGAAGGGTTGAGGTACTGATGACAGAGCTAGAACTGAAGGGTTGAGGTGCTGATGACAGAGTTAGAACTGAAGGCTGAGGTACTGATTACAGAGCTATAACTGAAGGGTTGAGGTACTGATGACAGAGCTAGAACTGAAGGGTTGAGGTACTGATGACAGAGTTAGAACTGAAGGCTTGAGGTACTGATGACAGAGCTAGAACTGAAGGGTTGAGGTACTGATGACAGAGTTAGAACTGAAGGGTTGAGGTGCTGATGACAGAGCTAGAACTGAAGGGTTGAGGTACAGAAGACAGAGTTAGAACTGAAGGGTTGAGGTACGGAAGACAGAGCTTGAACTGAAGGGTTGAGGTACTGATGACAGAGTTAGAACTGAAGGGTTGAGGTACAGAAGACAGAGCAAGAACAGAAGGGTTGAGGTACTGATGACAGGGCTATAACATAAGGGTTGAGGTGCTGATGACAGAGTTAGAACTGAAGGGTTGAGGTACGGAAGACAGAGCAAGAACTGAAGGGTTGAGGTACTGATGACAGGGATATAACAGAAGGGTTGAGGTACTGATGACAGAGTTAGAACTGAAGGGTTGAGGTACGGAAGACAGAGCAAGAACAGAAGGGTTAAGGTACGGAAGACAGAGTTAGAACTGAAGGGTTGAGGTACTGATGACCGAGGTAGAACTGAAGGGTTGAGGTACTGATGACAGAGTTTGAACTGAAGGGTTGAGGTACTGATGACAGAGCCAGAACTGAAGAGTTGAGGTACTGATGACAGAGCTAGAACTGAAAGCTTGAGGAGCTGATGACAGAATTAGAACTGAAGGGTTGAGGTACGGAAGACAGAGCAAGAACAGAAGGGTTGAGATACGGAAGACAGACCAAGAACAGAAGGGTTGAGGTACTGATGAAAGAGCTAGAACTGAAGGGTTGAGGTACTGATGACAGAGTTAGAACTGAAGGCTTGAGGTACGGAAGACAGAGCTTGAACTGAAAGGTTGAGGTACTGATGACAGAGTTAGAACTGAAGGGTTGAGGTACGGAAGACAGAGCAAGAACAGAAGGGTTGAGGTAGTGATGACAGGGATATAACAGAAGGGTTGAGGTGCTGATGACAGAGTTAGAACTGAAGGGTTGAGGTACGGAAGACAGAGCTAGAACTGAAGAGTTGAGATACTGATGACAGGGCTATAACAGAAGGGTTGAGGTACTGATGACAGAGTTAGAACTGAAGGGTTGAGGTACTGATGACAGAGCTAGAATTGAAGGGTTGAGGTACTGATGACAGAGATAGAACTGTAGGTACTGATGACAGAGCTAGAACTGAAGGGTTGAGGTACTGATGACAGAGCTAGAATTGAAGGGTTGAGGTACTGATGACAGAGATAGAACTGTAGGTACTGATGACAGAGCTAGAACTGAAGGGTTGAGGTACTGATGACAGAGCTAGAACTGAAGGGTTGAGGTGCTGATGACAGAGTTAGAACTGAAGGCTGAGGTACTGATTACAGAGCTATAACTGAAGGGTTGAGGTACTGATGACAGAGCTAGAACTGAAGGGATGAGGTACTGATGACAGAGTTAGAACTGAAGTCTTGAGGTACTGATGACAGAGCTAGAACTGAAGGGTTGAGGTACTGATGACAGAGTTAGAACTGAAGGGTTGAGGTGCTGATGACAGAGCTAGAACTGAAGGGTTGAGGTACAGAAGACAGAGTTAGAACTGAAGGGTTGAGGTACGGAAGACAGAGCTTGAACTGAAGGGTTGAGGTACTGATGACAGAGTTAGAACTGAAGGGTTGAGGTACAGAAGACAGAGCAAGAACAGAAGGGTTGAGGTACTGATGACAGGGCTATAACATAAGGGTTGAGGTGCTGATGACAGAGTTAGAACTGAAGGGTTGAGGTACGGAAGACAGAGCAAGAACTGAAGGGTTGAGGTACTGATGACAGGGATATAACAGAAGGGTTGAGGTACTGATGACAGAGTTAGAACTGAAGGGTTGAGGTACGGAAGACAGAGCAAGAACAGAAGGGTTAAGGTACGGAAGACAGAGTTAGAACTGAAGGGTTGAGGTACTGATGACCGAGGTAGAACTGAAGGGTTGAGGTACTGATGACAGAGTTTGAACTGAAGGGTTGAGGTACTGATAACAGAGCCAGAACTGAAGAGTTGAGGTACTGATGACAGAGCTAGAACTGAAAGCTTGAGGAGCTGATGACAGAATTAGAACTGAAGGGTTGAGGTACGGAAGACAGAGCAAGAACAGAAGGGTTGAGATACGGAAGACAGACCAAGAACAGAAGGGTTGAGGTACTGATGAAAGAGCTAGAACTGAAGGGTTGAGGTACTGATGACAGAGTTAGAACTGAAGGCTTGAGGTACGGAAGACAGAGCTTGAACTGAAAGGTTGAGGTACTGATGACAGAGTTAGAACTGAAGGGTTGAGGTACGGAAGACAGAGCAAGAACAGAAGGGTTGAGGTAGTGATGACAGGGATATAACAGAAGGGTTGAGGTGCTGATGACAGAGTTAGAACTGAAGGGTTGAGGTACGGAAGACAGAGCTAGAACTGAAGGGTTGAGTTACTGATGACAGGGCTATAACAGAAGGGTTGAGGTACTGATGACAGAGTTAGAACTGAAGGGTTGAGGTACGGAAGACAGAGCTAGAACTGAAGGGTTGAGGTACTGATGACAGGGATATAACAGAAGGGTTGAGGTACTGATGACAGAGTTAGAACTGAAGGGTTGAGGTACGGAAGACAGAGCAAGAACAGAAGGGTTAAGGTACGGAAGACAGAGTTAGAACTGAAGGGTTGAGGTACTGATGACCGAGTTAGAACTGAAGGGTTGAGGTACTGATGACAGAGTTTGAACTGAAGGGTTGAGGTACTGATGACAGAGTTAGAACTGAAGGGTTGAGGTACTGATGACAGAGCCAGAACTGAAGAGTTGAGGTACTGATGACAGAGCTAGAACTGAAAGGTTGAGGTGCTGATGACAGAGTTAGAACTGAAGGGTTGAGGTACGGAAGACAGAGCAAGAACAGAAGGGTTGAGATACGGAAGACAGAGCAAGAACTGAAGGGTTGAGGTACTGATGACAGAGCCAGAACTGAAGGGTTGATGTACTGATGACAGAGCTAGAACTGAAGGGTTGAGGTACTGATGACGGAGCTAGAATTGAACGGTTGAGGTACTGATGACAGAGCTAGAACTGAAGGGTTGAGGTACGGATGACAGAGCAAGAACAGAAGAGTTGAAGTACGGAAGACAAACAAGAACTGAAGAGTTGAGGTACTGATGACAGAGCTAGAACTGAAGGGTTGAGGTACTGATGACAGAGTTAGAACTGAAGTGTTGAGGTACTGATGACAGAGCTAGAATTGAAGGGTTGAGGTACTGATGACAGAGTTAGAACTGTAGGTACTGATGACAGAGCTAGAACTGAAGGGTTGAGGTACTGATGACAGAGCTAGAACTGAAGGGTTGAGGTGCTGATGACAGAGTTAGAACTGAAGGCTGAGGTACTGATTACAGAGCTAGAACTGAAGGGTTGAGGTACTGATGACAGAGCTAGAACTGAAGGGTTGAGGTACTGATGACAGATCTAGAACTGAAGGGTTGAGGTACTGATGACAGAGCTAGAACTGAAGGGTTGAGGTACTGATGACAGAGTTAGAACTGAAGGGTTGAGGTACGGAAGACAGAGCAAGAACAGATGGGTTGAGGTACTGATTACAGAGATAGAACTGAAGGGTTGAGGTACTGATGACAGAGTTAGAACTGAAGGTTTGAGGTACTAATGACAGAGCTAGAACTGAAGGGTTTAGGTACTGATGACAGAGTTAGAACTGAAGGCTTGAGGTACTGATGACAGAGCTAGAACTCAAAAGGGTTGAGGTACTGATGACAGAGCTAGAACTGAAGGGTTGAGGTACTGATGACAGAGTTAGAACTGAAGGGTTGAGGTACTGATGACAGAGTTAGAACTGAAGGGTTGAGGTACTGATGACAGAGCTAGAACTGAAGGGTTGAGGTACTGATGACAGAGTTAGAACTGAAGGGTTGAGGTACTGATGACAGAGCTAGAACTGAAGGGTTGAGGTACTGATGACAGAGTTAGAACTGAAGGGTTGAGGTACTGATGACAGAGCTAGAACTGAAGGGATGAGGTACTGATGACAGAGCTAGAACTGAAGGGTTGAGGTACTGATGACGGAGCTAGAACTGAAGGGTTGAGGTACTTATGACGGAGCTAGAACTGAAGGGTTGAGGTACTGATGACAGAGCTAGAACTGAAGGGTTGAGGTACTGATGACAGAGCTAGAACTGAAGGGTTGAGGTACTGATGACAGAGTTAGAACTGAAGGGTTGAGGTACGGAAGACAGAGCTAGAACTGAAGGGTTGAGTTACTGATGACAGGGCTATAACAGAAGGGTTGAGGTACTGATGACAGAGTTAGAACTGAAGGGTTGAGGTACGGAAGACAGAGCTAGAACTGAAGGGTTGAGGTACTGATGACAGGGATATAACAGAAGGGTTGAGGTACTGATGACAGAGTTAGAACTGAAGGGTTGAGGTACGGAAGACAGAGCAAGAACAGAAGGGTTAAGGTACGGAAGACAGAGTTAGAACTGAAGGGTTGAGGTACTGATGACCGAGTTAGAACTGAAGGGTTGAGGTACTGATGACAGAGTTTGAACTGAAGGGTTGAGGTACTGATGACAGAGTTAGAACTGAAGGGTTGAGGTACTGATGACAGAGCCAGAACTGAAGAGTTGAGGTACTGATGACAGAGCTAGAACTGAAAGGTTGAGATGCTGATGACAGAGTTAGAACTGAAGGGTTGAGGTACGGAAGACAGAGCAAGAACAGAAGGGTTGAGATACGGAAGACAGAGCAAGAACTGAAGGGTTGAGGTACTGATGACAGAGCTAGAACTGAAGGGTTGATGTACTGATGACAGAGCTAGAACTGAAGGGTTGAGGTACTGATGACGGAGCTAGAATTGAACGGTTGAGGTACTGATGACAGAGCTAGAACTGAAGGGTTGAGGTACGGATGACAGAGCAAGAACAGAAGAGTTGCGGTACGGAAGACAAACAAGAACTGAAGAGTTGAGGTACTGATGACAGAGCTAGAACTGAAGGGTTGAGGTACTGATGACAGAGTTAGAACTGAAGTGTTGAGGTACTGATGACAGAGCTAGAATTGAAGGGTTGAGGTACTGATGACAGAGTTAGAACTGTAGGTACTGATGACAGAGCTAGAACTGAAGGGTTGAGGTACTGATGACAGAGCTAGAACTGAAGGGTTGAGGTGCTGATGACAGAGTTAGAACTGAAGGCTGAGGTACTGATTACAGAGCTAGAACTGAAGGGTTGAGGTACTGATGACAGAGCTAGAACTGAAGGGTTGAGGTACTGATGACAGATCTAGAACTGAAGGGTTGAGGTACTGATGACAGAGCTAGAACTGAAGGGTTGAGGTACTGATGACAGAGTTAGAACTGAAGGGTTGAGGTACGGAAGACAGAGCAAGAACAGATGGGTTGAGGTACTGATTACAGAGATAGAACTGAAGGGTTGAGGTACTGATGACAGAGTTAGAACTGAAGGTTTGAGGTACTAATGACAGAGCTAGAACTGAAGGGTTTAGGTACTGATGACAGAGTTAGAACTGAAGGCTTGAGGTACTGATGACAGAGCTAGAACTCAAAAGGGTTGAGGTACTGATGACAGAGCTAGAACTGAAGGGTTGAGGTACTGATGACAGAGTTAGAACTGAAGGGTTGAGGTACTGATGACAGAGTTAGAACTGAAGGGTTGAGGTACTGATGACAGAGCTAGAACTGAAGGGTTGAGGTACTGATGACAGAGTTAGAACTGAAGGGTTGAGGTACTGATGACAGAGCTAGAACTGAAGGGTTGAGGTACTGATGACAGAGTTAGAACTGAAGGGTTGAGGTACTGATGACAGAGCTAGAACTGAAGGGATGAGGTACTGATGACAGAGCTAGAACTGAAGGGTTGAGGTACTGATGACGGAGCTAGAACTGAAGGGTTGAGGTACTTATGACGGAGCTAGAACTGAAGGGTTGAGGTACTGATGACAGAGCTAGAACTGAAGGGTTGAGGTACTGATGACAGAGCTAGAACTGAAGGGTTGAGGTACTGATGACAGAGCTAGAACTGAAGGGTTGAGGTACTGATGACAGAGTTAGAACTGAAGGGTTGAGGTACGGAAGACAGAGCAAGAACAGATGGGTTGAGGTACTGATTACAGAGATAGAACTGAAGGGTTGAGGTACTGATGACAGAGTTAGAACTGAAGGTTTGAGGTACTAATGACAGAGCTAGAACTGAAGGGTTTAGGTACTGATGACAGAGTTAGAACTGAAGGCTTGAGGTACTGATGACAGAGCTAGAACTCAAAAGGGTTGAGGTACTGATGACAGAGCTAGAACTGAAGGGTTGAGGTACTGATGACAGAGTTAGAACTGAAGGGTTGAGGTACTGATGACAGAGTTAGAACTGAAGGGTTGAGGTACTGATGACAGAGTTAGAACTGAAGGGTTGAGGTACTGATGACAGAGCTAGAACTGAAGGGTTGAGGTACTGATGACAGAGTTAGAACTGAAGGGTTGAGGTACTGATGACAGAGCTAGAACTGAAGGGTTGAGGTACTGATGACAGAGTTAGAACTGAAGGGTTGAGGTACTGATGACAGAGCTAGAACTGAAGGGATGAGGTACTGATGACAGAGCTAGAACTGAAGGGTTGAGGTACTGATGACGGAGCTAGAACTGAAGGGTTGAGGTACTTATGACGGAGCTAGAACTGAAGGGTTGAGGTACTGATGACAGAGCTAGAACTGAAAGGTTGAGGTACTGATGACAGTTAGAACTGAAGGCTTGAGGTACTGATGACAGAGCCAGAACTGAAGGGTTGAGGTACTGATGACAGATCTAAAACTGAAGGTTTGCAGTACTGATGACAGAGCTAGAACTGAAGGGTTGAGCTACTGATGACAGAGTTAGAACTGAAGGTACTGATGACAGAGCTAGAACTGAAGGGTTGAGGTACTGATGACAGAGCTAGAACTGAAGGGTTGAGGTACTGATGACAGAGCTAGAACTGAAGGGTTGAGGTGCTGATGACAGAGTTAGAACTGAAGGCTGAGGTACTGATTACAGAGCTAGAACTGAAGGGTTGAGGTACTGATGACAGAGCTAGAACTGAAGGGTTGAGGTACTGATGACAGATCTAGAACTGAAGGGTTGAGGTACTGATGACAGAGCTAGAACTGAAGGGTTGAGGTACTGATGACAGAGTTAGAACTGAAGGGTTGAGGTACGGAAGACAGAGCAAGAACAGATGGGTTGAGGTACTGATTACAGAGA
>NW_027258481.1:0-72628 GCF_045791955.1 Oncorhynchus clarkii lewisi
CTGTCTTTCTCCCTTTTTACAGTTGAAGTCAGAAGTTTACATACACCTTAGCCAAGTACATTTATTCACAATTCCTGACATTTAATCCAAGTAAAAATTCCCTGTCTTACGTCAGTTAGGATCACCACTTTATTTTAAGAATGTGAAATGTCAGAATAGTAGTAGAGAGAATGCTTTATTTCAGCTTTTATTTCTTTCATCACATTCCCAGTGGGTCAGAAGTTCACATACACTCAATTAGCATTTGGTAGCATTGCCTTTAAATTGTTTAACTTGGGTCAAATGTTTCAGGTAGTCTTCCACAAGCTTTCCACAATAAGTTACAGTGGGGCAAAAAAAGTATTTAGTCAGCCACCAATTGTGCAAGTTCTCCCACTTAAAAATATGAGAGAGGCCTGTCATTTTCACCATAGGTACACTTCAACTATGACAGTCAAAATGAGAGAAAAAATCCTGAAAATCACATTGTAGGATTTTTAATGAATTTATTTGCAAATTATGGTGGAAAATAAGTATTTGGTCACCTACAAACAAGCAAGATTTCTGGCTCTCACAGATCTTCTTTAAAGAGACTCCTCTGTCCTCCACTCGTTACCTGTATTAATGGCACCTGTTTGAACTTGTTATCAGTATAAAAGACACCTGTCCACAACCTCAAACAGTCACACTCCAAACTCCACTATGGCCAAGATCAAAGAGCTGTCAAAGGACACCAGAAACAAAATTGTAGACCTGCACCAGGCTGGGAAGACTGAATCTGCAATAGGTAAGCAGCTTGGTTTGAAGAAATCAACTGTGGGAGCAATTATTAGGAAATGAAAGACATATAAGACCACTGATAATCTCCCTCGATCTGGGGCTCCACGCAAGATCTCACCCCGTGGGGTCAAAATGATCACAAGAACGGTGAGCAAAAATCCCAGAACCACACAGGGGGACCTAGTGAATGACCTGCAGAGAGCTGGGACCAAAGTAACAAAGCCTACCATCAGTAACACACTACGCCGCCAGGGACTCAAATCCTGCAGTGCCAGATGCGTCCCCCTGCCTCAGCCAGTACATGTCCAGGCCCGTCTGAAGTTTGCTAGAGAGAATTTGGATGATCCAGAAGAAGATTGGGAGAATGTCATATGGTCAGATGAAACCAAAATATAACTTTTTGGTAAAAACTCAACTCGTTGTGTTTGGAGGACAAAGAATGCTGAGTTGCATCCAAAGAACACCATACCTACTGTGAAGCATGGGGGTGGAAACATCATGCTTTGGGAATGTTTTTCTGCAAAGGGACCAGGACGACTGATCCGTGTAAAGGGAAGAATGAATGGGGCCATGTATCGTGAGATTTTGAGTGAAAACCTCCTTCCATCAGCAAGGGCATTGAAGATGAAACGTGGCTGGGTCTTTCAGCATGACAATGATCCCAAACAAGAAGCATTTCAAGGTCCTGGAGTGGCCTAGCCAGTCTCCAGATCTCAACCCCATAGGAAATCTTTGGAGTGAGTTGAAAGTCCGTGTTGCCCAGCAACAGCCCAAAACATCACTGCTCTGGAGGAGATCTGCATGGAGGAATGGGCCAAAATACCAGCAACAGTGTGTGAAAACCTTGTGAAGACTTGCAGAAAACATTTGACCTCTGTCATTGCCAACAAAGGGTATATAACAAAGTATTGAGATAAACTTTTGTTATTGACCAAATACTTATTTTCCACCATAATTTGCGAATAAATTCATAAAAAATCCTACAATGTGATTTCTGGATTTTGTTTTCTCATTTTGTCTGTCATAGTTGAAGTGTACCTATGATGAAAATTACAGGCCTCTCTCATTTTTTTTAGTGGGAGAACTTGCACAATTGGTGGCTGACAAAGTACTTTTTTGCCCAACTGTAGGTGAATTTTGGCCCATGCCTCCTGACAGACCTGGTGTGACTGAGTCAGGTTTGTAGGCCTCCTTGCTCGCACACGCTTTTTCAGTTCTGCCCACACATTTTCTATGGGATTGAGGTCAGGGCTTTGTGATGACCACTCCAATACCTTGAGTTTGTTGTCCTTCAGCCTTTTTGCCACAACTTTGGAAGTATGCTTGGTCATTGTCCATTTGGAAGACCCATTTGTAACCAAGCTTTAAGTTCCTGACACCTGACTGATGCATCATTTCCCTCCCTCACGATGCCATTTATTTTGTGAAGTGCAACAGTCCGTCCTGCAGCAAAGCACCCCCACAACATGATGCTGCCACCCCCGTGCTTCACGGTTGGGATGGTGTTCTTCGGCTTGCAAGCCTCCCCCTTTTCCCTCCAAACATAACGATGGTCATTATGGCCAAACCGTTCTATTTTTGTTTCATCAGACCAGAGGACATTTCTCCAAAAAGTACAATCTTTGTCCCCATGTGCAGTTGCGAACCGTAGTTTAGCTTTGTTATGGTGGTTTTGGAGCAGTGGCTTCTTCCTTGCCAAGCGGCCTTTCAGGTTATGTCGATATAGGACTCATTTTACTGTGGATATAGATACTTTTGTACCTGTTTCCTCCAGCATCTTTATAATGTCCTTTGCTGTTGTTCTGGGAATGATTTGGACTTTTCGCACCAAAGTACGATCATCTCTAGGAGACAGAATGCGTCTCCTTCCTGAGCGGTATGACGGCTGCGTGGTCCCATGGTGTTTATACTTGCATAATATTGTTTGTACAGATGAAAGTGGTACCTTCAGGTGTTTGGAAATTTGGATGAACCAGACTTGTGGAAGTCTCCATTTTTTTCTGAGGTCTTGGCTGATTTCTTTTGATTTTCCCATGATGTCAAGCTTAGAGGCACTGAGTTTGAAGGTAGGCCTTGAAATACATCCACAGGTACACCTCCAATTGACTCAAATGATGTCAATTAGCCTATCAGAAGCTTCTAAAGTCATGACATCATTTTCTGGAATTTTCTAAGCCATTTAAAGGCATTGTCAACTTCGTGTATGTAAACTTCTGACCCACTGGAATTGAGATACAGTGATTTATAAGTGAAATCTGTAAACAATTGTAGAAAAAATTCCTTGTGTCATGCACAAAGTAGATGTCCTAACCCGACTTGCCAAAACTATAGTTTGTTAACAAGAAATTTGTGGAGTGGTTGAAAAACCAGTTTAAAAAAAAGTCCTTCACTTAACTAGTCAGTTAAGAACCAATTTTTGTTTTCAATGATGACCTATAAACATTGGGTTAAATGCCTTGTTCAGGGGCAGAACGACAGCTTTTTATCTTGTCAACTCAGGGAGTTGATCTTGCAGCCTTTCGGTTACTAGTCCAAAGCTCTAACCACTAGGGTACCTGCCGCCCCAATGACTCCAACCTAAGTGTATGTAAACTTCCGACTTCAGCTGAAGCTTAGTTGTTTCTTTTGGTAATCTAGGCCCGTAATTTAACACCTTTAATCAAATGTACAGATCACTTGCATGTATTTTAAAAATGTATTTTGAAGCGTCCCTCCTGTGAAATGGGAACTAGCATCAAACGCCCACCTTCCAGAATCCCGTCACATTTTGTGCAATTGTTCCGCTGAAAAATGTAACTCTATTCTCAGAAACTTTATTTAGCGTAAATTGGAATTAGCCTGCCCTGAAGCAGGTAGAGTAAGAACTTTAGGATTCATTGTCATAGAAATGTACCTGGCTAAAAGGTGAGCCACAGTATCAACGGTTATCCCAATTTGAATTCAGAGTTGACAAAAGTTAGCTTGCTAACTCCTCTATCTCACTTCGTAGTACACCCCTCTGCTTTCTACTGTTTATGTATAGATACACTAAAAATGCAATGAATTGACTTGAGGTCTGACATTGCTTTTCTGTGCTTCACTCTTTACAGGAACAAAATCTCAGCTTTGGAGGCTATCATTGACGACAAAGTTGTTGTTGGTGTATTTGGGAGGTCAGGAGCTGGTAAGAGCTCACTGATGAATGCCATTTTGGGGGTGAAGACCTTGCTGCCCTCAGGGACTGTTGGCGCATGCACATCAGTCATCATCCAGGTGGAGGCCAATATGACTGACTCCAACTACGTGGCAGAGATTGACTTCATTTCTAAAGAGGTGATTTTAGCAATGTTGATAAACCTCAAGTGTGAATTTCATTAGAATATAGATTTTTTTTCATTTTAAGGGTTCAATCTGTAAGTCATCTAGGCACCACGTTTTGGCACCATGCAAATATAATCACATTTACTTTTTTTGTATTTTAGCACAGGGTATCCCAAACAATATTATACAGAGAAACTTACAATTAATGCATTTATCTTAAAATAGCTACAGTGGGGCAAAAATTATTTAGTCAGCCACCAATTGTGCAAGTTCTCCCACTTAAAAAGATGAGAGAGGCCTGTAATTTTCATCATAGGTACACTTCAACTATGACAGACAAAATGAGAGAGAAAAAATCCAGAAAATCACATTGTAGGATTTTTTATGAATTTATTTGGAAAATAAGTATTTGGTCAATAACAAAAGTTTATCTCAATACTTTGTTATATACCCTTTGTTGGCAATGACAGAGGTCAAACGTTTTCTGTAAGTCTTCACAAGGTATTTTGGCCCATTCCTCCATGCAGATCTCCTCTAGAGCAGTGATGTTTTGGGCTGTTGCTGGGCAACACAGACTTTCAATTTCCTCCAAAGATTTTCTATGGGGTTGAGATCTGGAGACTGGCTAGGCCACTCCAGGACCTTGAAATGCTTCTTACGAAGCCACTCCTTCGTTGCCCTGGCGGTGTGTTTGGGATCATTGTCATGCTGAAAGACCCAGCCACGTTTCACCTTCAATGCCCTTGCTGATGGAAGGAGGTTTTCACTCAAAATCGCACGATACATGGCCCCATTCATTCTTCCCTTTACACGGATCAATTGTCCTGGTCCCTTTTCAGAAAAACAGCCCCAAAGCATGATGTTTCCACCCCCATGCTTCACAGTAGGTATGGTGTTCTTTGGATGCAACTCAGCACTCTTTGTCCTCCAAACACGACGAGTTGAGTTTTTCCCAAAAAGTTATATTTTGGTTTCATCTGACCATATGACATTCTCCCAATCTTCTTCTGGATCATCCAAAGGTTCTCTAGCAAACTTCAGACGGGCCTGTACATGTACTGACTTAAGCAGGGGGACACGTCTGGCACTGCAGGATTTTAGTCCCTGGCGGCGTAGTGTGTTACTGATGGTAGGCTTTGTTACTTTGGACCCAGCTCTCTGCAGGTCATTCACTAGGTCCCCCCGTGTGGTTCTGGGATTTTTGCTCACCGTTCTTGTGATCATTTTGACCCCACAGGGTGAGATCTTGCGTGGAGCCCCAGATCAAGGGAGATTATCAGTGGTCTTGTATGTCTTCCATTTCCTAATAATTGCTCCCACAGTTGATTTCTTCAAACCAAGCTGCTTACCTATTGCAGATTCAGTCTTCCCTGCCTGGTGCAGGTCTACAATTTTGTTTCTGGTGTCCTTTGACAGCTCTTTGGTCTTGGCCATAGTGGAGTTTGGAGTGTGACTGTTTGAGGTTGTGGACAGGTGTCTTTTACACTGATAACAAGTTCAAACAGGTGCCATTAATATAGGTAACGAGTGGAGGACAGAGGAGCCTCTTAAAGGTCTGTGAGAGACAGAAATCTTGCTTGTTTGTAGGTGACCAAATGCTTATTTTCTACCATGATTTGCAATAAATTAATTTAAAAAATCCTACAATGTGATTTTCTGGATTTTTTTTCTCTCATTTTGTCTGTCATAGTTGAAGTGTACCTATAATGAAAATTCCAGGCCTCTCTCATCTTTTTAAGTGGGAGAACTTGCACAATTGGTGGCTGACTAAATACTTTTATGCCCCACACACATCACAGTTGTATCAAGTACATTTACCTCAACAAAGTAGTTATAATTTATGAATTATAATATGTGGGTAATGAAACATTTGATCCATCATATAATATATTCAGTAAAATAATAATGTTAGACTTTTTTAGGAATGGGAGAAGGAGCTGGAATCACTTTTGAAAATCAAAGAAATGGATGGTGAGGAGAAAGATAAAAGGATGGTGAATATGGCGAACAGTAAAATCCAGGCATTGTACGGAGAAGATGCAGTCGGGAAAAGCTTTGATGAACTGAAGTCACTGGAGTCAGAGACATTCAGCGACATCCCAGAGTTTCTCTCATCAACTAGGAAAATCCTGTCATTTGACACAGTAAGTCATTTTAAGCCTCTTTTATAAGGGTCTTTTTTGCTGTCTGATATCCAATTTGAGTCCAAATTATTCCCATTTTATCTCCTGAACTTCAATACAGCATGACATACAACATGAAATGCATAATAGCCATCAATGTTTAAATATACCAGAAAGTTGTAAAGGGGCAGAGTGTGACTAAAGAATAATATTACATTATTTGACAGGCCACAAAGTTCTCTACAGAGATCGCCTGCTACATACGAAGCAAAAGAAAGATACATGGGAAACAATCTAACTCATCTCAGATACACTACTGGCCACTTGTGAAGTATGTGACCATCAAGATGCCAAACTCCAAGGATCTTCTGGAACACATTGTGCTGGTGGATCTTCCAGGAACTGGAGACTGCAACAAGGCCAGAGATGAGATGTGGGAATCGGTAATCATTTACTTTTGTGATCATTTCTGAATGCATTTACAGTATGTCTCAATTCAGGTGCAATGTCATATGTGGTATCTGTGGTTTAATCAGAGAATGTTTTTGGTTAGGCCTCCCTTACCAAAATGAAGTACATTTTATATTGTCAGTTCCCGGTTTTCAAACTAAAAGCAAAGAAATGTACTTGTATTTTATGATTATATCACTTTCAAATAGTAAACATGCATCAGTTTATATAGAGGTCCAAACTCAAATTATTGGCAGCCTTGATAAAGATGAGTAAAAAAATGGTTTCAAATAAATAATACAAATACTGAGCTATATTGTACGCTCAAAAAAGTTGCAAATTCTATTATTTTATACTATTCAATACAATTGCCCAGAGAAAGAGATGTTGTTTACAGGAGGCTATTGATCAGACTTTTCTCAGACCTTTTTATCTCCGGATTACAGATCCCAAAGCTTCTTCTCATGTGCAGAAAAAGGTCAGGCAAAAACTGTGTTTGGAAAATGATTTAAGACTGAGACTTTGTAACCCTGCCACACAAACACTATAAGATACATTTATTAAACATATGAATGAGTGTGAGTTGTCACAACTCACATTTATTAAACATAAGAATGAGTGTATCTTATAGTGTGTGTGTGTGTGTGTGTGTGTGGGGGGCAGGATTACAATCATGGCAAAAAACAACATTTGAGGGTATGCTGACTCTGGTGCTTGAGCGGGGATGCAGCTGGAGGTTGAATGTTTGAGGGGCATGGGACTATAAAGGTTTGGGAACCACTGCCATAGAGGATAACAAAGGTCCAACAAAACATTTTACAGTAGGTATGGGATTCTTTTCTGCTTATGCAGAACCCTACAAATCAGAACCTCAAAAAGCAAAAAGAACAAACTATTTATTTTAAGAATACATTCTAGCACTTCTTGCATTCAAGCTAAATTATGCATTTAACGTACTGAGAGCGGACCAAGTAATTGGGCGTCACTCTAAAGCGGAAAGGTGGAATAAACGAGTCAGGAGTAGGTTTTCTTGAACACAGTTCTCTATTGAGGGCATTTGGTCAACACAAACACTCCAACATAATCAATGAAAATCTTCCAAGGAAAAACATACATCTTCTTCTCCAGATGAAACAGGAACACAATAGGATTATCTTTAAACTACAACAAAAGTCACAGGATTGTCACCGTTTTAGTGGTTCTTCCTGGATAGCTCCTCTGTCTCGGTGGCCATGTTCCAGAGATAGTTTTCCCCTCCCCTCGCTACTGGTTACATTCTCTCTCTTATAGGGGAAGGAGAATATGTCATTAGTACCGTCAGCTGTGCTTAATTGCCTCTGGTTACCTTGTCTCCCATGCCTTGTTGGGCTACTATCCGTGAGCCCAGCCTGCCCTCTGGTGGTCCTTCCACAGTACACAAAACGTGTGTACTGTTTATTAACAACGTTTTCATAAGAGCTATAAAAACCTACTTCAAAGAAGTGTAGTGTGTATGTGTGCAGGATTTTTCTTTTTTAAATAACGTCACTGTAAACATTACTACAGCGTGTTAGATTGAATTCCAGCATTAGAACCACTGGCAATGAACTCATCATGTACACCTAAAACGTTTCAGCTTGAACGATGACTATATCCAATGTTTTATTTTATTTCAACTGTTACATTTGTTTTAACATTCTAAACAACATTTCTGAACACCATGTTTTTTTTATAGTACATTACTAAGTGCTCCTCTGTGTGGGTCGTGGCTGACATTGACCGGGCCGCAGCGGACAGTGATGCATGGAATATACTGGACAACAGCATCAGTAATATTGGTCCTGGTGGACAGTGTCAGAACATCACCTTCATCTGTACTAAGACAGACATCATCAACCCAGACAATTATATGCGGTGAGACATTTTCATCCTATATTTTGCTACTGCTTTAACAGTTTCATATTGCGATTATTGAAAAAAAATGGTATACAATAACAATGCCTTTGGGAAATTATTCAGACCCCTTGACTTTTTCCACATTGTGTTAGGTTACAGACATATTCAAAAATGTCTAATAAAAAAATATATCCTCATCAATCTACACTCAATACCTCATAATGACATAGCAAAAAACATTTTTTTATCCCAAAAAATGTATAGAACTGAAATATCACATTTATATATGTTTTCAGACCCTTTACTCAGTACTTTGTTGAAGCACCTTTGACAGTGATTACAGCCTCAAGTCTTCTTGAGTTTGACGCTACAGGCTTGGCACACCTGTATTTAGGGAATATCCCCAATTCTTCTCTGAAGATCCTCTCAATCTCTGTCTGGTTGGATGAGAAGCATTGCTGCACAGCTATTTTCAGTTCTCTCCAGAGATGTTCGATTGGGTTCAAGTCCGGGCTCTGGCTGGCCTCTCAAGGACATTCAGAGACTTGTCCTGAAGCCTCTCCTGCATTGTATTGGCTGTGTGCTTAGGGTCATTTTACTGTCAGAAGTTGAACCTTCGCCCCAGTCTGAGGTCCGGAGCTCTCTGGATCAGGTTTTCATTAAGGATCTCTCTGTACTTTGCTCCGTTCATCTTTGCCTCGTCCTGATGCTTCCACCCCCATGCTTCACCGTAGGGATTGTGCCAGGTTTCCACCAGACGTGACGCTTGACATTCAGGCCAAAGAGTTAAATCTTTGTTTCATCAGACCAGAGAATCTTGTTTCTCATGGTCGGAGAGTCTTTAGGTGCCCTTAAGTAAACTCCAAGTGGGCTGTCATGTGCCTTTTACTGAGGAGTGGCTTCCGTCTGGCCACCCTACCATAAAGGCCTGATTGGTGGAGTGCTCCAGAGATGGTTGTCCTTCTGGAAGGTTCTTCCATCTCCACAGAGGAACTATAGAGCTCTGTCAGAGTGACCATTGGGTTCTTGGTCACCTCCCTTGCTCAGTTTGGCCGGGTGTCCAGCTCTAGGAAGAGTCTTGGTGGTTCAAATCTTCTTCCATTTAAGAATGATGGAGGCCACTGTGTTCTTGGGGGCCTTCAATGCTGCATACATTTTTTCGTACACTTCACCAGATCTGTGCCTCGGCACAATCCTGTTTCGGAGATCTACTGACATTTCCTTCGACTTCATGGCTTGGTTTTTGCTCTGACATGCACTGTCAACTGTGGGACCTAATATAGACAGGTGAGTGCCTTTCCAAATCATGTCCAATCAATTTAATGTATTTACCAAAGGTGGACTCCAATTGTTGAAACATCTCAACGATGATCAATGGAAACAGGATGCAGCTGAGCCCAATTTTGAGTCTCATAGCTAAGGGTTGGAATATTTATGTAAATAAGGTATTCTATTTTATACAGGTATTTTAAAACATTTGCAAAAATGTCTAAAAACCTGTTTTCGGTTTGTCATTATGGGGTATTGTGTGTAGATTGCTTTTGATTTGTATTTATTAAAGGCTGTAAATTAACAAAATGTGGAAAAAAGGTCAAGGGGTCGGAATACTTTCTCAAGGCACTGTAAATACAAAGATATAGACATATTTTCACTGCTTATACATCACTAATTAAGAAAAAAACTAATTTCAGTGAATTGGACGATGAAGACCTTCACATAGAGGTACAGCTACACAAAATATAACAAATACTTTGTTTACAGAACTATAAACAAATAGTTGGTTTATAGAGAATTGAATATGTCACTGTATGGATATCTCCCATGGTCTCCTCTTATTTCACATGCAATTAGGACTCTTCTAACTATTCAGAGGAGCAGAAACGTGCATGCATATTGCACCGAAATCAACAAGCCAAGATGGAAATTCAAGAGAATTACAGCAACCCGTATGAAGTAAGATGTTTTATTCTCTATTTTCTTAACCAAATAAGAAACTATAAAGGAACTTCAGACATATAGATTGATTGAAACTAGAAAAAGGTCCAGTTTTAACTTAAATGGATAGTTTCCTTGCCTTGTAGTGTATGGATGAGGTTAGACAGCAATCCAAATGTTTTAGCTTTGTGTCAAAAAACCAATGCAGTTTTTTGTGGTTTATGTCCAAATCCTCCGAAAGTGTCTCAAATTGATTGTGTAGCTCAATAAAGTTACTTTAAGATGATTTGGACATGAAATGCAATCTGTCAGAAGAAAATGGTGTTCTCTTGAATTAGAAGAATATAACATCCATTAAAATGGCATTAGCGTTCTTAGACCGGAAGTTCATTGAACAGGGAAATGCGATTTGGTATTCCTCAAAAACTTGGAAATGTCTCTGAAGTAACTCCAAACGAACCAGTTTAGCTGCTTCAGCAATGATTGACTGATGAGTGATTGATAATTATATTGATGTATTGTTTTTCTTTTGTCATCTTTTGTCACATACATTCAGGCTATTGATGAAATGCAGGTGTTTACAGTTAGTTCTCAAGAATTCCAGAAGGATAACAACTGCATTCTGAGACAAGAAGAGACAGGTATGATCACTTGCATTATTGTGCAACAAAACCTCCAATAGGAATAGGTGCAAACAGATTGTTAGGTACTGTATAATGAACGTGTATTAGGGTAAGTGTTAGGGTATGGCAGAGGTTAAACATAACCAAACGTAATACAAGTGCCCGGCACAATTTGCAAATACCCTTTGCAAATACCTCTTTGCACCTCATACATTGGAGTTGGAGCTGTTATTATATAATATCCATTATTCTAAAGTCATATTCTCACCCTGAATGTGAATCTAACAACAACTGTCTCTGCTCATACAATTATTGTTTACCTAAAGATCATTTTACATAAACAGAAAGATTAATAAAGACATCTTGTCTTCAGAGATACCTGAGCTGAGAGCTCTGCTGAAAAGCCTGAACGACCAAAGGTCAGAAAAAGTGATGAGAGACTATGTGAATGGAGCGTATGGGATTCTCTCCCTGGTCCACGTGGTAAACCATGAGATCACCAAATCGGTATTGCCTTTAATACATTAGCCTTTTGTGATGAATTTACCCTTGCACCAACTCACTGAATTTACGGATTGGTTTTTCTCTGTTGTGTTTAAGATGGAGACCGAAAAAGAAACATTGCACAAACTTCTAGAACAAAGGCTGGAAGATGAGCTCCAGAACATTGACCAGTTCATGTCAGACATTCACATGGAGTTTGACAAGTGCCTTTCAGCCGGAGTGCTAGAGTCAGAGAAGACATGTGTGACAAGAGCCAAGGAGGAAGTGATAGCACCAGTAAGTCAATGGTACCTTATGCTGGGCCATAAGGTTCTAGCAGGGTTCAATGGAGTTTTACTTCTTCAAACTTGATCTGAGCGCAGTTTATTAAATCTTGTTCTGAGCCCAGATTATTAAATCTTGTTCTGAGCCCAGATTATTCAATCTTGTTCTGAGCGTAATTTATTCAACCTTGTTCTAAATGCAGCTCTTTCTCAAGATCAATGGTCTGTTAATCTGTTAGTATGCTAAATAGTTAAATAGTTAACCAATACCTACCCAAACGATCTACATTGACCGTTTTTGCACTGTCTCTTTTGACTCATAGCATGCACTGCTGTTACTGTTTATTATCTATCATGTTACCTAGTCACTTTATCCCTACCTATATGTATATATCTACCTCAATTACCTCGTACCCCTGCACATTGACATGGTACTGGTACCCCATGTACAGTTGAAGTCGGAAGTTTACATACACCTTAGCCAAATACATTTAAACTCAGTTTTTCACAATTCCTGACATTTAATCCAAGTAAAAATTCCCTGTCTTAGGTCAGTTAGGGTGACCACTTTATTTTAAGAATGTGAAATGTCAGAATAATAGTAGAGCGAATTATTTATTTTAGCTTTTATTTCTTTCATCACATTCCCAGTGGGTCAGAAGTTCACATACACTCAATTAGCATTTGGTAGCATTGCCTTTAAATTGTTTAACTTGGGTCAAATGTTTTGGGTAGCCTTCCACAAGCTTCCCACAATAAGTTGGGTGAATTTTGGCCCATTCCTCCTGACAGAGCTGGTGTAACTGAGTCAGGTTTGTAGGCCTCCTTGCTCACACACGCTTTTTCAGTTCTGCCAACAGATTTTCTATAGAATTGAGGTCAGGACTTTGTGATGGCAACTCCAATACCTTGACTTTGTTGTCCTTAAGCCATTTTGCCACAACTTTGGAAGTATGCTTGGGGTCATTGTCCCATTTGCGACCAAGCTTTAACTTCCTGACTGATGTCTTGAGATGTTGCTTCAATATATTCACATAATTTTCCTCCCTCATTATGCCATCTATTTTGTGAAGTGCACCAGTCCCTCCTGCAGCAAAGCACCCCCACAACATGATTCTGCTACCCCCGTGCTTCACAGTTGGGATTGTGTTCTCCGGCTTGGTCATTATGGCCAAACAGTTCTATTTTTGTTTCATCAGACCAGAGGACATTTCTACAAAAAGTACGATCTTTGTCCCCTTGTGCAGTTGCAAACCATAGTCTGGCTTTTTTATTGCGGTTTTGGAGCAGTGGCTTCTTCCTTGCTGAGCAGCCTTTCAGGTTATGTCGATATAGGACTCGTTTTACTGTGGATATAGATACTTTTGTACCTGTTTCCTCCAGCATCTTCACAAGGTCCTTTGCTGTTGTTCTGGGATTGATTTGCACTTTCGCACCAAAGTACGATCATCTCTAGGAGACAGAACACGTTTCCTTACTGAGCGGTTTGACGGCTGCGTGGTCCCATGGTGTTTATACTTGCATACTATTGTTTGTACAGATGAATGTGGTACCTTCAGGAAATTGCTCCCAAGGATGAACCAGACTTGTGGAGGTCTACCATTTTTTTCTGAGGTCTTGGCTGATTTCTTTTGATTTTCCCATGATGTCAAGCAAAGAGGCACTGAGTTTGAAGGTAGGCCTTGAAATACATCCACAGGTACACCTCCAATTGACTCAAATGTTGTCAATTAGTCTATCAGAAGCTTCTAAAGCCATGACATCATTTTCAGGAATTTTCCAAGCTTTTTAAAGGCACAGTCAACTTAGTGCATGTAAACTGCTGACCCACTGGAATTGTGGTACAGTGAATTATAAGCGAAATAATCTGTCTGTAAACAATTGTTGGAAAAATTCCTTGTGTCATGCACAAAGTAGATGTCCTAACCGACTTGCCAAAACTATAGTTTGTTAACAAGAGTGGTTGAAGTGGAGTGGTTGAAAAACGAGTTTTAATGACTCCAACCTAAGTGTATTTAAACTTCTGACTTCAGCTGTATATAGTGAAGTTATCATTACTGATTGTGTATATATTCCTTGTGTTATTATTTTTCTATTTATTCCTCTCTCTGCATTGTTTGGCCCAGAAGTAAACATTTCACTGTAAGTTTACACCTGTTGTTTACAAAGCATGTGCCAAATTCAATTTGATTTGAACAAATGTGATTGGTTGGATGAAAGCTCACATATGGTCCCTGGTTCGTATATGCCACCCCAAACCCCTAACTCTAAACTTAATTGGAATTACTTGGAAAGCATTTCTTGCCAAAACTTCAACAATCACAATTGTTTCTTCAATGGAGGCAGAGCTGCTCTAAGAACAAGATACAATTAGGAAAACTCTAATCTTTTCTCCAATCTGACAATAGGATGATCATATTTTATGTTTTTTTCAGAAAGGAAAAGGAGGAGGGGGGTACCACCAGACCCTGAGAGCTGTATGCAACGGCCAGGGGTTCTGCAGGTCAACAAATGGAGTAAAAACAAACATGAACGCTTCTCTGAGCAACTCTCTGTGCGATTCCATTAGAAATATATTTTCAAAAACATTCAAGTAAGTTATGTTCTACGTGCCTTCCAGACACATTTATTGGGACACACCACTTGAGTAACATGGTTATCATCATGTCTTCTAGGAAATCTCAGAAATCTATATCTGCAAAGATTGATAGTTTCAGCATCCTCTTAGAGAGCTATGATGAAGAAACCATGTTTCCTCGGCTGGCATTCCTCAAAACTGAGGTTTGTGGAAATACAACTGTGTTATGTACATTTGGTTGGATGTTATCTGTGAAGCTGTATCATAGATGGTACTGTGCTATGCTCTACCTTCCAATTATGGCGGTCTAGTAAAGTGTAATGTTAAGAAGACTAATATTCATAATAGTATTTTGTCTGGTGTCAAAAAGGAACACAAATTGAAAGCAGATCTTAAAAATGAGATCGTCCAGAGGAAGAAGACAATCTACTCTTCACTCACCAAGTCAATCATGACCTCCATGCTCCCCTCCTATATAGGTCAGTCTAACTGTCAGCATTAATCTGTCACTATACAGTGCCTTGCAAAAGTATTCATCCCCTTAGCATTTTTTCTCTATTTTGTTGTATTACAACCTGTAATTTAAATGGATTTTTATTTGGATTTCATGCAATGGACATTCATTCACAAATTAGGCCAAAATGGTGAAGTCAAATGAAAATATATATATATTTCAAAAAATTCTACAAAATTAAAAACGGATAAGTGTTGCGTGCATATGTATTTATCCCCTTCGCTATGAAGCCCCTAAATAAGATCTGGTACAACCAATTACTTTCAGAAGTCACATAATTAGATTGCATACAGGTAGACTTTATTTAAGTGTCTCATGATCTGTCACATGATCTCAGTATATCTACACCTGTTCTGAAAGGCCCCAGAGTCTACAACACCACTAAGCAAGGGGCACCACCAAGCAAGCGGCACCATGAAGACCAAGGAGCTCTCCAAACAGGTCAGGGACAACGTTGTGGAGAAGTGCAGATCAGGGTTGGGATATAAAAAAATATCAAAAACTTTGAACATCCCACGGAGCACCATTAAATCCATTATTAAACAATGGACAGAACATGGCACCACAACAAACCTGCCAAGAGGCGGCCACCCAACAAAACTCACGGACCAGGCAAGGAGGGCATTCATCCGAGAGACAACAAAGAGACCAAAGATAACCCTGAAAGAGCTGCAAAGCTCCACAACGGAGATGTGAGTATCTGTCCATAGGACCACTTTAAGCCGTACACTCCACAGAGGCGGGCTTTATGGAAGAGTGGCAAGAACAAAGCCATTTCTTAAAAAGCTAACACATTTGGTGTACACCAAAAGGCATGTGGAAGAATCCCCAAACATATGAAAGAAAAGGTACTCTTGTCAGATGAGACTAAATTGTAGCTTTTTGGCCATCAAGGAAAATGCTATGTCTGGCGCAAACCCAACTCCTCTCATCACCCCGAGAATACGATCCCCACAGTGAAGCATGGTGGTGGCAGCATCATGCTGTGGGAATGTTTTTCATCGGCAGGGACTGGGAAACTGGTCAGAATTGAAAGAATGATGGATGGCGCTAAATACAGGGAAATTCTGAGGGAAACCTGTTTCAGTCTTCCACAGATTTGAGACTGGGATGGGGGTTCACCTTCCAGCAGGACAATGACCATAAGCATACTGCTAAAGCAACACTCTAGTGGTTTAAGGGGAAACGGAATGTCTTGGAATTGCCTAGTCAAAGCCCAGACCTCAATCCAATTGAGAATCTGTGGTATGACTTAAAGATTGCTGTACACGAGCAGAACCCATCCAACTTGAAGGAGCTGGAGCAGTTTTGCCTTGAAGAATGGGTAAAACTCCCAGTGGCTGGATGTGCCAAGCTTATAGAGACATACCCCAAGAGACTGGCAATACAAGAGACTGGTAGCTGCAAAAGGTGGCGCTACAAAGTATTGACTTTGGGGGAGTGAATAGTTATGCACGCTCAAGTTTCCTGTTTTTTTTTGTCTTATTTCTTGTTTGTTTCACAATAAAAAGTATTTTGCATCTTCAAAGTGGTAGGCATGTTGTGTAAATCAGATGATACAAACACCCAATTTATTTCCAGGTTGTAAGGCAGCAAAATAGGAAAAATGCCAAGGGGTTGAATACTTTCGCAAGCCACTGTAATTCCCTTTAGTATACATGTCAATAGCAATCGTAAAATAATAGTTCTGCAAAATTTGATATTTAGATATTCATTTCCTTAACCCTGAAAACAAGGAATGACTACAATCCACACTTTCGTTTTGTTAGCCATTGCCAGCAAATAATGATTTGGGCATAATATTTAAATCATGCTAAACGGGTGAGATTGGTTTTTAGTCTGAAAAATGCTTAACAAAAAAATAAAGAAATAAAGAAACAAGTTTAACAAAACCAAAGTGTGGATTTCAGTTACAAGGTTCATAGACTGTTTTCAAGGTAAGTAAAAAAAAATATAATATCTAAATATGTCAATCCGCTGAACTGTCCCTTTAAAAATCATTGGATAGAAGTGACCTCTTAACAATGACTTTTTAATAACTTACTTCGTCAACTTTTTCTCTCTGATTTTTAGAGGCTTCAGAAGTACATGGGAAAGGATCCCTAAAGAGAATGCAAGACATACTCGAGAGTCACATTGAGTCATCAAAGAGCACCATGTTCCACGATGCTAAGGGGAAGATGTTGACACTCCTAGCCAAGCTCAGGGTAGGATACTTTTTATGTCACTGTTTCAATTCAATTATTGAAGTGTTAATATTATCACAATTGGTGTTATGCTCGACGCACTCAGTTTTCAACCACAAAACACCAGAAAATAGCCAAAAATAGTGAAACCAGCTCACCTTCCTTTAGAATATTATTTGACTATCAAATTTTCAATGTTTAAAAAAATATACATTTCTTACAGTATTAAACAAGGTTTATAGCGAATCATGTTACAAGTGGCAATAGGGATGCAAGTGTGCATCGTCTCAATTCTCA
The DNA here is from genome assembly GCF_045791955.1 of Oncorhynchus clarkii lewisi. NCBI lineage: Eukaryota > Metazoa > Chordata > Actinopteri > Salmoniformes > Salmonidae > Oncorhynchus > Oncorhynchus clarkii. Next base: position 17,408 of record NW_027258481.1, read on the forward strand.
TTTTGCCCAAAACAGTAGCAGACTGGAGTGATCAGTATCAAACACATCAGCGAGTGGCCTCTCCATAAAGGACTTAGGGGATACGTGTTCTTTCAACATAACATTGGCGATGTCTTTTCTTATGTTAACACGTCTGAGGTGCTGCATAACGGGCAGGTCTCTCTCACGGTTTGCTGCTATGATTGGATAGAGTGAATGAACGCAGCTGTTTCTTCGTACAGACAATTCTTCGTAGGCTTTACAATCCTGTGTTACTGGGCAAGTGGGCGTGATTGTAATCCAAACCCAACCCTCATGTATGTAATGAGGACCTCACAAAACTCAGTTTTTGAATATACTGACTTTATTACCAAAATAATCATACTTTTTAATAAATGATGGCACTGGAATAAATGTTTATGACTAATATCAATGCCAAATAGGCCAATTTCAACCAGAAAAGGTGGTTGCATGCAGTTTCCCTTTAACATCATTTTTATTTAACTAGGCATGTCAGTTAAGAACAAATTCTTATTTACAATGACAGCCTACCACAGATGACTCTGGGCCAATTGTGCACTGCCCTATGGGACTCCCGATCATGTGACACAGCCTGGATTTGAACCAGGTACTGCAGTGACAGGCACATGCAGTGCCTTAAACATGAGGCACAAATGTAAATGAATCCCTAATCACATGAAATAAATTATTCTCTTCAGAAATTACTTCCTCAAATCAACCAAATAACTAGGGCTTTACAATGATGGTGAAAACGGATATCTCACCCAAACTACAACATTACATATTGGTTACCCTGTAAGCAGTCTATGGACAAGGTACGACAGCAATCCATGCTTTTGTTTTGCTTACCTGGCCACAGTTTCTAATGTTAACCTTTTAACATTTGTGACACAAAGTACACAAGGACATTAAAGGTTATATATTCATGCCACAACCACTGTACTGTCAAAATGATCAAATACAAAATTAGAAAATGTTTACAAAATGTTTATTATGTCTCCTTTTTACTTCCGTTAGGAACACATTGTGCAGGAGCTAAGGTCTAAACTAAAGGAAGCTGTGAAGCAGTCACTCCACAATGAGCTACCTCTCCCAGGTAAATCAAAGAAACTATGAAAGTATAGTTGCTGATGTTTCCATCTCACATGTATGGTTCAAATACATATATAATGTAACATTCCAGGTTATACATGTACAATTTCCAGCTGAAAATGTAAATTACAATGCCACATGTCAATGCCATACCAGTAGTAGTAAAGGAAGGGAAATCATGTTAGTGAGTGGTTAAAGTAAGTGTTAGGGTAAGGTTAGAAAAACTAAAACAACACAAATCCCCCAAAAGTAATGTATTGTCTTTGTTACAGATATATCTGAGCACTATGAGATAGTGAAGAGCGCCCATGAAAAAATGATGGGTAAACCTATCACAGATGTTGAAGATGAGAAATGGTAAAGACTCACTGCTCCACATAAAACCATACATTTGAAAGTCTGAAACAAAGTAGGTTCAATCTGTAGCACTGATGAGCCGCACTTTAAAACCCCATAAGGTAGCCTAGTGGTTAGAGTGTTGGGCCAATAACTGAAAGATTACTGGATTAAATCCCTGGGCTGACAAGAGAAAAATGTGTAATTCTGCCCCTGAACAAGGCAGTTAACCCACTGTTCCCTGGTAGGCTGTCAATGTAATTAAGAATTTGTTCTTAACTGACTTGTCTAATTAAATAAATAGGTCTCAGGGTCCACAGCTAGGTTTCTACTAAGCTAACATATGGAAAAGTTTTAAGAAGGTCCTACCAAGGATCATTTAGCTAATTGATTTGGAATGTTAGGATCCCTGTAAGTATCCAATGTTTTATGAAACCTTGAATTTGGCCTTACATTGAATAACATATTCATACCAGTGGAGGCTGCTAAGGGGAGGACGGCTCATGATGATGGCTGGAACGAAGAGAAAGGAATGGCATCAAACCATGGTTGATGTATTTGATACCATTCCACTGATTCCGCTCCAGCCATTACAACAAGCCTGTCTTCCCCAATTAAGGTTCCACCAACCTCCTGTGACTCATGGTAAAAAAATATAGTTTGTTTTGAAATGTCTGTCCTATATCTGAGAGATATAAGAAGAAACCATGTACGCCACCACAATGGTGAGGTACAGTGCCTTGCGAAAGTATTCGGCCCCCTTGAACTTTGCGACCTTTTGCCACATTTCAGGCTTCAAACATAAAGATATAAAACTGTATTTTTTTGTGAAGAATCAACAACAAGTGGGACACAATCATGAAGTGGAACGACATTTATTGGATATTTCAAACTTTTTTAACAAATCAAAAACTGAAAAATTGGGTGTGCAAAATTATTCAGCCCTTTTACTTTCAGTGCAGCAAACTCTCTCCAGAAGTTCAGTGAGGATCTCTGAATGATCCAATGTTGACCTAAATGACTAATGATGATAAATACAATCCACCTGTGTGTAATCAAGTCTCCGTATAAATGCACCTGCACTGTGATAGTCTCAGAGGTCCGTTAAAAGCGCAGAGAGCATCATGAAGAACAAGGAACACACCAGGCAGGTCCGAGATACTGTTGTGAAGAAGTTTAAAGACGGATTTGGATACAAAAAGATTTCCCAAGCTTTAAACATCCCAAGGAGCACTGTGCAAGCGATAATATTGAAATGGAAGGAGTATCAGACCACTGCAAATCTACCAAGACCTGGCCGTCCCTCTAAACTTTCAGCTCATACAAGGAGAAGACTGATCAGAGATGCAGCCAAGAGGCCCATGATCACTCTGGATGAACTGCAGAGATCTACAGCTAAGGTGGGAGACTCTGTCCATAGGACAACAATCAGTCATATATTGCACAAATCTGGCCTTTATGGAAGAGTGGCAAGAAGAAAGCCATTTCTTAAAGATATCCATAAAAAAGTGTAGTTTAAAGTTTGCCACAAGCCACCTGGGATACACACCAAACATGTGGAAGAAGGTGCTCTGGTCAGATGAAACCAAAATTGAACTTTTTGGCAACAATGCAAAACGTTATGTTTGGCGTAAAAGCAAAACAGCTGAACACACCATCCCCACTGTCAAACATGGTGGTGGCAGCATCATGGTTTGGGCCTGCTTTTCTTCAGCAGGGACAGGGAAGATGGTTAAAATTGATGGGAAGATGGATGGAGCCAAATACAGGACCATTCTGGAAGAAAACCTGATGGAGTCTGCAAAAGACCTGAGACTGGGATGGAGATTTGTCTTCCAACAAGACAATGATCCAAAACATAAAGCAAAATCTACAATGGAATGGTTCAAAAATAAACATATCCAGGTGTTAGAATGGCCAAGTCAAAGTCCAGACCTGAATCCAATCGAGAATCTGTGGAAATAACTGAAAACTGCTGTTCACAAATGCTCTCCATCCAACCTCACTGAGCTCGAGCTGTTTTGCAAGGAGGAATGGGAAAACATTTCAGTCTCTCGATGTGCAAAACTGATAGAGACATACCCCAAGCGACTTACAGCTGTAATCGCAGCAAAAGGTGGCGCTACAAAGTATTAACTTAAGGGGGCTGAATAATTTTGCACGCCCAATTTTTCAGTTTTTGATTTGTTAAAAAAGTTTGAAATATCCAATAAATGTCGTTCCACTTCATGATTGTGTCCCACTTGTTGATGATTCTTCACAAAAAAATACAGTTTTATATCTTTATGTTTGAAGCCTGAAATGTGGCAAAAGGTCGCAAAGTTCAAGGGGGCCGAATACTTTCGCAAGGCACTGTAATATGTACATGTAGGTAGAGTTATTATTAAAGTGACTATGCATAGATGATAACAACAGACAGTAGCAGCAGTGTAAAAGGGGGGGGGGGGCATGCAAATAGTCTGGGTAGCCATTTGATTAGATGTTCAGGAGTCTTACGGCTTGGGGGTAGAAGCTGTTTAGAAGCCTCTTGGACCTAGACTTGGGTCTCCGGTACCGCTTGCTGTGTGGTAGCAGAGAGAACACTCTATGAATATGGTGGCTGGAGTCTTTGACAATTTTTAGGGCCTTCCTCTGACACCGCCTGGTATAGAGGTCCTGGATGGCAGGAAGCTTGGCCCAAGTGATGTACTGGGCCGTACCTCTGTAGTGCCTTGCGGTCGGAGGCCAAGCAGTTGAAATCAACTCAAGACCTTTAATCTGCTTACTTGTAAATCAACTAATGAGGGAATAACACACACCTGGCCATGGAACAGCTGAGCAGTCAACTACTTTATGGAACACCATGGAACAGCTGAGCAGCCAACTACTTTATGGAACACCATGGAACAGCTGAGCAGCCAACTACTTTATGGAACACCATGGAACAGCTGAGCAGTCAACTACTTCATGGAACACCATGGAACAGCTGAGCAGCCAACTACTTTATGGAACACCATGGAACAGCTGAGCAGTCAACTACTTTATGGAACACCATGGAACAGCTGAGCAGTCAACTACTTCATGGAACACCATGGAACAGCTGAGCAGCCAACTACTTTATGGAACACCATGGAACAGCTGAGCAGTCAACTACTTTATGGAACACCATGGAACAGCTGAGCAGCCAACTAATTACAACTACTTTATGGAACACCATAGAACAGCTGAGCAGCCAACTACTTTATGGAACACCATGGAACAGCTGAGCAGCCAACTAATTACAACTACTTTATGGAACACCATAGAACAGCTGAGCAGCCAACTACTTTATGGAACACCATGGAACAGCTGAGCAGCCAACGACTTTATGGAACACCATGGAACAGCTGAGCAGCCAACTAATTACAACTACTTTATGGAACACCATAGAACAGCTGAGCAGCCAACTACTTTATGGAACACCATGGAACAGCTGAGCAGCCAACGACTTTATGGAACACCATGGAACAGCTGAGCAGTCAACTACTTTATGGAACACCATAGAACAGCTGAGCAGCCAACTACTTTATGGAACACCATGGAACAGCTGAGCAGCCAACTACTTTATGGAACACCATGGAACAGCTGAGCAGTCAACTACTTTATGGAACACCATGGAACAGCTGAGCAGTCAACTACTTTATGGAACACCATGGAACAGCTGAGCAGTCAACTACTTTATGGAACACCATAGAACAGCTGAGCAGTCAACTACTTCATGGAACACCATGGAACAGCTGAGCAGCCAACTACTTTATGGAACACCATGGAACAGCTGAGCAGTCAACTACTTCATGGAACACCATGGAACAGCTGAGCAGCCAACTACTTTATGGAACACCATGGAACAGCTGAGCAGTCAACTACTTTATGGAACACCATGGAACAGCTGAGCAGTCAACTACTTCATGGAACACCATGGAACAGCTGAGCAGCCAACTACTTTATGGAACACCATGGAACAGCTGAGCAGTCAACTACTTTATGGAACACCATGGAACAGCTGAGCAGCCAACTAATTACAACTACTTTATGGAACACCATAGAACAGCTGAGCAGCCAACTACTTTATGGAACACCATGGAACAGCTGAGCAGCCAACTAATTACAACTACTTTATGGAACACCATAGAACAGCTGAGCAGCCAACTACTTTATGGAACACCATGGAACAGCTGAGCAGCCAACGACTTTATGGAACACCATGGAACAGCTGAGCAGCCAACTAATTACAACTACTTTATGGAACACCATAGAACAGCTGAGCAGCCAACTACTTTATGGAACACCATGGAACAGCTGAGCAGCCAACGACTTTATGGAACACCATGGAACAGCTGAGCAGTCAACTACTTTATGGAACACCATAGAACAGCTGAGCAGCCAACTACTTTATGGAACACCATGGAACAGCTGAGCAGCCAACTACTTTATGGAACACCATGGAACAGCTGAGCAGTCAACTACTTTATGGAACACCATGGAACAGCTGAGCAGTCAACTACTTTATGGAACACCATGGAACAGCTGAGCAGTCAACTACTTTATGGAACACCATAGAACAGCTGAGCAGTCAACTACTTCATGGAACACCATGGAACAGCTGAGCAGCCAACTACTTTATGGAACACCATGGAACAGCTGAGCAGTCAACTACTTTATGGAACACCATGGAACAGCTGAGCAGTCAACTACTTTATGGAACACCATGGAACAGCTGAGCAGTCAACTACTTCATGGAACACCATGGAACAGCTGAGCAGTCAACTACTTTATGGAACACCATAAAGTACAGACGTTTGTGAGAAGACTGATTTACTGTATAGCTCCTGGTCTGACATCCACCACTGTCGCTCTGCCACATTCCACTGCAGATGAAGAATGCCACGATGGATTGAGATGCAGCCCATGCAAAATCAAACAGATATCTTTAGCATTAACACAGATTTTTATGGGGATTTTTTAAATGAAAATTAGATTTACGCGTGGTTGCGGACATCGACACTAGGGCAGTGGCGTAGCACAATTTCGCGGGGCCCCCAGCAAGGTCAGACAGAGCAAGCCTCCTCAACCCCCCCAAAACAATTATGTATGACATTTTGGGGGGATATTTTTGGGGTTGCCATGGGGCAAAAATAACAATTTCCAGTTTTACAGGTAATGTAATGCTATTATACACATTTTGCCATGAGGCTGAGAGTAGGCCGTTATTTATTAATTACATGCCTCCCCCCACTTTTTTTCAGAATCTATAAAAAATGTGATCTTAGGGGAGTTAGCCATCACTGACGGTGTTCACAACATGTACCCAAAACAGATATTTTTGCCTCTAAAAATAAAAGTTCAATACAAAAAAAACATATATAAGGAAAAGGATTCATTTGAAAATCCACAATAAAAGCACAACCATTCTATCAGATCTATCAGCACTCTGACGGTGTTAACGTTAGACAAAAATCTGGTGGAGTTGATTTTTCACGGACTTGGCAAAAATTCTAATGTTCTTCTTCACTCATGTGGTAAACACAGCAACAATTTGCATGTAGTTTTTCAGTAGTTTTTGTAGTTGCTTTATGACTGTAAAACCTAATTAAATGTAACATTTTTAACCAAAATTAATTTTATCTATCAGGAATATGGAGTTGACAGTTTATGGTTGTGACCATGGTGATTTCAATATTGTTTGTTTAAATCTATCAAAAGTAGAGAACTTTACAGACCATGAGTGGTCTTGTTGTGGTACATGTAATGATGACAAGAATAAGGGGTCCTTATGGTATAGCTGACCCTGCTCATTCCTGATTCATTTAGGATTTTAGACAAATCTGATGGACACATCTTTTAGGAATCAAAGTGTTGAGATAAATATTCTAAAAAGTCAGAGGGTTATTGCACAAAATGACATACTATAATTTTTCAGTTAATACCCACTATTGACAGTTTTTAAAACTTGAAACCCTTTTTTGCTTTTGGTCCTTTGCTCAAAAACAAATATTTTCTAAAATAAACGAAGACCCAAAACTTATTACAAAAAATTATTTTGTATTGTATTTTATTTGACCCACAATTTCGATCTTGTCTCATCGCTGCAGCTCCCCAAAGGGCTCGGGAGGCGAAGGTCAAGTCATGTGTCCCCCGAAACATGACCCGCCAAACCGCGCTTCTTAACACCGGCCCGCTTAACCCAGAAGCCAGCCACACCAACGTGTCGGAGGAAACATCGTTCAACTGACGACCGAGGTCAGCTTGCAGGCACCAGGCCCGCCACGAGCGAGATGAGCCAAGTAAAGCCCCCACGGTGCTGGGCCAATTGTGCGCCGCCCTATGGGACTCCCGATCACAGCCATTTGTGATACAGGATCGAACCCGGGTCTGTAGTGACGCCATTTGGTAGGCCCCACCAAAACGTAAATTTATAACTGAAATACTGCAAGGATTATTTTTTTTATTTTATTTTTTTACTATAAAAATACAGCTTCCCTGCCGGACAAGTATTGTCCCGACTTTGAAGAATCCCTGTACTGATTCCCTGCTATTCTACAAAGTTTGCCATGAGGATGAGAGAAAATGTTGCAGTTTTAAAGCAAATTTTCTGAAATTGTTTTTAATTTTCAATCACGCTATAACACGGATCTTTGGAAATACAGATTGAATTTTGCCCTAAGCTGTCAAAGGACCAAGTAAACTATAATGTTGTTGTTGTTTTTCAGAGTTGATGGAAAGTGACTAGACAGTGGCATTTATACCATTCTGATTATGTATTCTTAAGTATGTCTGTGTTGTCCTCCATGTCCTCTATAAAGAGTCTGAATAATTTGCCTTTACAATTAGCTTACAGACACATATCAACAAATACTTTTGTTTGTGCTGGTCTTTTATTTAGTATTTATTATGAATTCAATTACTTACAGAACTTCTTGTTTTTATCATTGTAGTGTTCCAGAACACAGCTCGGGGAAGGAAACGACATCTGAGCAGGTAACTGCCAAAATAAAGTCAACACCAACATAAAGTGTTTTAATAGGGCGTTGGGCGACCACGAGCCAGAACAGCTTGGCATAGATTCTACAAGTGTCTGGAACTCTATTGGTGGAATCCAACACCATTTTCACACAAAAAATTCCATAAAATTGTGTTTTGTTGATGGTGGTAGAAAACGTAGACTCAGGCACCCCTCCAAAGTCTCCCAGAAGTGTTCAATTGGGTTGAGATCTGGTGACAGAAACAGCAGTGGCTTATGGCTCACATTGTTTTCATGCTCATCAAACCATTCAGTAACCACTCGTGTCCTATGGATGGGAGCATTGTCATCCTACGGGGGGCATAGCTAAGGTAGCCGAAAATAATGGTGAAAATAATTTGTAATATCTTTATTTTATTTCACCTTTATTTAACCAGGTAGGCAGTGGGTCTGGCGACGAATATGTAGCGAGGGCCAGCCGACTAGAGCATACAGGTCGCAGTGGTGGGTGGTATAAGGTGCTTTAGTAACAAAACGGATGGCACTGTGATAAACTGCATCCAGTTTGCTGAGTAGAGTATTGGAAGCTTGGTTGCGAAATAGAAAGCTGACTCTAGATTTGATTTTAGATTGGAGATGTTTGATGTGAGTCTGGAAGGAGAGTTTACAGTCTAGCCAGACACCTAGGTACTTATAGATGTCCACGTATTCTAGGTCGGAACCATCCAGGGTGGTGATGCTAGTCGGGCGTGCGGGTGCAGGCAGTTTTACTAGCGTTTAAGAGCAGTTGGAGGCCACGGAAGGAGTGTTGTATGGCATTGAAGCTGAGGTGCAAGTAGAGATACTGTGGTGCAAAGGAGCAAAATAAATAACAGAATGGGGGAGAAGGTAGTTGGATGGGCTATTTACAAATGGGCTATGTACAGGTGCAGTGATCTGTGAGCTGCGTTGACAGCTGGGGCTTAAAGTTAGTGAGGGAGATATGAGTCTCCAGCTTCAGTGATTTTTGCAGTTTGTTCCAGTCATTGGCAGCAGAGAACTGGAAGGAAAGGCAGCCAAATGAGGAATTGGCTTTGGGGGTGACCAGTGAGATATAACAGCTGGAGCACGTGCTACGGGTGGGTGCTGCTATGGTAACCAGTGAGCTGTGAGCTAACAAAGCTATCAAAGACTTATAGATGACCTGGAGCCAGTGGGTTTGGCGACAAATATGAAGTGAGGGCTAGCCAACAAGATCATACAGGTCGCAGTGGTGGGTAGTATATGGGGCTTGGTGACAAAATGGATGGCACTGTGATAGACTAGATCCAATTTGCTGAGAAGTGTTGGAGGCTATTTTATAAATGGCATCGCTGAAGTCATGGATCGGTAAGATAGTCAGTTTTACAAGGGTATGTTTGGCAGCATGAGTGAAGGATGCTTTGTTTGTGAAATAGGATGCCGAATCTAGATTTAATTTTGGATTGGAGATGCTTAACGTGAGTCTGGAAGGAGAGTTTACAGTCTAACCAGACACCTAGGTATTTGTAGTCCACATGTTCTAAACCAGAACCGTCCAGAGTAGTGATGCTGGACAGGCGGGCAGGTGTGGGCAGCGATCGGTTGAAGAGCATGCATTTAGTTTTACTTGCATTTAAGAGCAGATGGAGGCCACGGAAGGAGTGTTGTATGGCATTGAAGCTCGTCTGGAGGTTAGTTAACACAGTGTCCAAAGAAGGGCCAGAAGTATACAAAATAGTGTCGTCTGCGTAGAGGTGGATCCGAGAATCCCCAGAAGCAAGAGCGACAACATTGATGTATACAGAGAAAAGAGTCAGCCTGAGAATTGAACCCTGTGGCACCCCCATAGAGACTGCCAGAGGTCCGGACAACAGGCCCTCCGATTTGACACACTGAACTGTGTCTGAGAAGTAGTTGGTGAACCAGGCAAGGCAGTCATTTGAGAAACCAAGGCTGTTGAGTCTGCCGATAAGAATGTGGTGACTGACAGAGTCGAAAGCCTTGGCCAGGTCGAGGAAAACAGCTGCACAGTATTGCCTCTTATCGATGGAGGTTATTATGCCGTTTAGGACCTTGAGAGTGGCTGAGGTGCACCCATGACCAGCTCAGAAACCAGATTGCGTAGTGGAGAAGGTACGGTGGGATTCGAAATGGTCGGTGATCTGTTTGTTAACTTGGCATTTGAAGACCTTAGAAAGGCAGGGTAGGATAGATATACATACAGTGGGGCAAAAAAGTATTTAGTCAGCCACCAATTGTGCAAGTTCTACAACTTAAAAAGATGAGAGAGGCCTGTAATTTTCATCATAGGTACACTTCAACTATGAAAGACAAAATGAGAAAAAAAATCCAGAAAATCACATTGTAGGATTTTTTATGAATTTATTTCATTTTTGTAGAGGCTCTACAATGAAATAAGGCAATAATTACAAACCGAAACAGCAATGGACAAGGCATATTGACATTAGGGAGAGGCATGCGTGGCCGAGTGATCATTGGGTCCAGTGAGTAGCTGGGCGAGCTGGAGATACTGCGATTCAGACAGCTAGCAGGCCGGGGCTAGCAGGCAAACAGAAGGGCCTTAGAGGGACGTTGCGATGGAATTACTCAGTTGTAGCCCCTTCGTGCGGTTACGTCGGCAGATCAGTCTTGATGGATCAGCAGGGCTCCGTGTAGTAAAAGGGTCCAGGCCAATTGGCAAAATAGGTATTGTGGCCCAATTATTATTTTTTTTTAATAAAAAATAAATAAATATAAAAAAGGAAAATAATTGGCTGATGGAATTCTTCAGCTAACAGTCCGGTGAGCTCTATACAGATAGCGGGCCGCGGCTAGCAGATGGGCATTCACAGGCTAGCAGATGGGGACGTCGCAATGGGGGAGCCAGTTGAAATCCCTCTCAGGCGGATTATGTCTGTAGTCCATTCGTGAAGGATCGACGGGGCTCCGTATCGGCAATAAAAGTGGTCCAGGCCAATTGGTAAAATAGGTATTGTAGCCCAAGGAGTAGCTGATGGACCTCTTCAGCTAGCCGGGAGATGGGCCTAGCATAGGCTAGCTCCAGGCTAATTGGTGGTTGCTTCGGGACAGAGGCGTTAGCCAGGAGAAGCCAATCAGATAGCAGCTAGCTAGCTGTGATGATCCAGATGAAAAGGTTCAGAGCTTGCGGTAGGAATCCGGAGATATGGAGAGAATTAAGTCCAAGTTGCTCTGGTTTGAGTCACGCTGTGCAGACTGGCGAGAGTTGTCCAGGCTAAAGGTAGCTGATGACCGCTAGCAGTGGCTAGCTGACTACTAGCTACTAGCTAGTAAGCTGGCTAGCTTCTGTTGGGGGTTCCGGTTCAAAAGTAAAGAAAATTGCAGAATCATTCCACATTGAGTGAGGCAGATTGCAGATTGTATGTTGAAGTTGAGGTTGAGGTTAAGAAAAATATAAAAAAATATGTGCGAAGAAAAATATAATGGTCTGCCCAGCATTTTATACATGCCCCTAAGCATGATGGGATATTCATTACTTAATTAACTCAGGAATCACACCTGTGTGGAAGCTCCTGCTTTCAAAATAATTTGTTTCCATTATTTTGACAGTTACCTGTACATTAGTTGAAGAAAAGTTTCGAATCAAATGACACTGTGAGATTAAAATGAGGTTGATGGTCATTTCTGCACTTTTCACAATTCTTCGGCATTTTCTCCAGAGTGTATATAAAAGGATGTTAGTGATATATCTTGTTTCTGTTTCACCTGTTAAATGGTTGTAGAATCCACTAGCAGAACTACACAGGTCTCAATGTGTTGATGGAAGGCTGTGTGATTCCCACCAACAGGTTCCACTTCGAAACAACAGGAAGGATGAGAAGATAAAGAAGAAGAAGAAACAAAACAAAAGGGCGAAGGATGTTCTTGCAGGTAAAAGCCATCCTTGCTATAGGCTGTGTTTGTTCAAATACATTTTTTTACGCAACCATTACTATACGAGTGGATGCTTTCTTCTGTACACTGTACTAAGTGGCTCTTTCAACTGAAATCCCAGGTGCTGCGTTTGTGGATAAGCACATGAGTGCACTAATCAAGAGGGTCACAATGGCAATGGCTATAGCAGATGACCTACTGGGAGAGGACATGATCCAAGATGAAATGTATTCGATTATTGATGTAGCCGAGACTAGTGAGAAAAAAATGAGAGTTATGTACAAGGCTCTACGCTCAGGAGGACCACTGATTAAATCAGCCTTCTACACAGCTCTCCAAACTAATGAACCTAATCTTGTCAACGACTTGGGTAAGAACAATAGATACTATTTACACCCTGTGATTACCCTAACACATAGTGTGCATTGTGATGTACAGTACACATCATATATCTTCACATTCCTCTTCCATTTTAAGCTTCCCCCTGAAGACAGACCTGGCTTGGGTTGGTCCTCAAGTGCTGGACAAAGGGCAGCAAGCAGTCTCACCAGCTGTGGAACTGCAGCGGAGTTACTATCCTCCTAATGCCCCTATAGGTGTTGGGGGATATAACCAACTAGCTCTATCATCCTTTTTGTAGTTGTTGTGGCTTTATTTTTGTGGCAAACTGAAATCTGTGCTCTTGCAATCTGCTATAGCCTGGTACTTTGTTTTCATCAGAATGTTTTGTGTGTTTTGTTTTTATCAAGCCCATCTTTAGTGTTCTTACTGTATGTGTGAGGGGAAAGGGACAACCCAAAACTGGTTAAATATGATGTTAGTTTAAAAAAAATGTGCATGCATAAATACTTGAGGACAGCAGAGGGACAAACAGGTTGAGTGGTATGTATGCTTGTTAATTGATTTATGCATTATTTTAAATATTTGGTACATAATACAATCATGTTATGTGGAAATGTTTGTCACAATTTATTTGACCAGAGGCCAATACCAGTGGAAACAGTGCCATGAAGTAATGTGCAACCCAAGATAAAATATTGGTCATGTATGTAACATTTTATTTTAGATGTGTGCTTGATTATACCGATGAATTGTGTTTATCTCTGTTGTAGCTTATATTCTGATTGTATTATGGTACCTGGTTTATATCATCATTCATTCTGTTTGTTCAAAGTAATCTCTAAATCATCATTATATCTTCAACTAATTTTACATTTTATGTTTCTGAGTTGAATGTCTCATTGTTTCATTTTTTTCCTCAATAAAAATAAATGTTAAAAGTACCATAGAAATAATATATATCTCACATGAATACTAAACAGGCAATTTAAATATCAACATTTAATATGGTGATTCTGCAATAAATACATCCAGCATAGGCCTATAAACAGGAAACATTTACAAAATGTATTGTATTAAACAAACAAATTACAACAAAAAGTCAGCAATGACGATCTATATACAACAACAACAACAACACCAGAAATCCTTCACTGCTACATAAGGCTATGTATGGTGACGTAGTGCTGCTTAAGCAGATCAATGAGTCAGTTATTAATATACAAATCCCCCTAGAAAATGACTCTGGGTCAGTATCAAAGTCTCTCCCAGAATGACACGTTAATTACATGTTCGTTTTGGCTGCACTGGTTCATGAAAAGCCCCAGAATTGCAAGAAGATTTGCCTGGCTAACACGCTCCTACCACAAGCTCTCCTCTCACTGTGTACCACGTGGGCCTGTGTGTCAGTCAGGCTACAAGAAGACTGCTTTGAGACAAGGATGTTATAGTTACTGCACACTGGAGAGTTACATTGGTTTTCATTGTTAATGTTTTCTCTGTAAATCCTCTCATATACACTGGCAGCTATCAGATATCTCAGTCATGTTTATATGTGAAAGGCAGCTACATTTCTGTGTGTGGCATATTCTAATCTAAAGGACATAGGCTTGTCTGTCAGCGACAGCTCCAACATGCAGGTTAACAGACCATCTGAAACCAAAGCATGGTTCTATTGGTACAGTGTAAAATAAACTTGAAAATAGTGCTTTCAATAGTAAATGTTCTGTCATTTGGCATTGACGTTTCTCAACAAAACACATTGATGTATTAAAAACAGCACACACCACACACAAACCACTTTGAAATGTTACAGACTTCACACAGAACAGAGATTGAGCAAAGCCTTGAAAAGTTCAGCACCATGAGCCAGAGGGAGAGAGTCCTCTAAGCCCTTAGACAGGCTGCATGGAGGGAGATGGAGCACTGGAGCTCAGTGGAGAGGAGAAACCTGGAGAGAGAGAGAGACCTTTTACACATCACATTCACACAGAAACAGGTAAATGAGCAATAAACAACTTACCCTGCCAAGATGGCTTTACATTTCTGAGACATACAGAGGAACCATTGTTGTAGTATATTAATTTATTGTGTCAACAGTTAGGTCTGTATTTTATTGATTAATTTGGACATAAAAAAGACAATACGAAGATGAGAATTAAAAGACAAAATAAATGTACAAGTGGAGGAGAGGTAAAAAACAAACACCCTAAGGGTTTTGTAAAGCACCTCCCTATTTCAAATAGTAGAAAAAATAGTAACATTTCCCCATGCTTCAACCCAATCACATCTACAGAGGTAATGGTTTGGGTGTGTTAGTGAGAGGTTGCCTACTCCGCATGTGGAGCATGTGGAGTATCAAGTAGGATTCTGTGTATTCACATACAAAAGAAAAGGAATGAGACTTATCGTTCTTGTCTCAGTTGAATTCATTTGAATTGCTTTTAATTAAATTCTACTTTCTGTGGGGTGTGTCTAATTCAAATTTTCATTCATGGGTTGAATTTAATTAAATTCAGGAATTCAGAATCAACCCCAACCCTGGCTCGAACGAACCCTGTCTCCTGTATCAATCATCAACCACTGGATGGAGGCAGAACTTTAAAACATAATCCCTCTTTGCATTGTATAACAAACTCTTGATATTGATGTAACTTGTTGTATAGCTTTGTGATTGATGATACTGTTGTTATTTTTAATTGCATTGAGTATGATGGGTCAATCTTGCCAACTTGCCATCTCACATTCTAAGAGGACCACAATGGAAAGAAGCCATTAGGGCTTGTTTTTGTTTTTGTGTGTTTTTATGCTTGATAGTGTTTAGTGACATAATGTTGTCTCTGGCGGGCGCAGCCTCCTACTTTTAATTATCTAATAAAGCCAATCAATTAATCAATCAATCAGATATCTCTAAGCTGATGAAGCAATCTCATAGTGAATTCTCATGGCACCATTTTATTTCATCATAGACATTAAGGAGAAGTTTATCTAAAGTTCCATGTATAATAGTTGTATCTCTTATCAATGTTTATTATGAGTATTTCTGTAAATTGATGTGGCTCTCTGCAAAATCACCGCATGTTTTGGAACTACTGAACATAACACGGCAATGTAAAATTTGATTTTTGGATATAAATATGCACTTTATCGAACAAAACATACATGTATTGTGTAACATGAAGTCCTATGAGTGTCATCTGATGAAGATCATCAACGGTTAGTGATTCATTTGATCTATATTTCTGCTTTTTGTGACTCCTCTCTTTGGCTGGAAAAATGGCTTTGTTTTTCTGTGACTTGGTGGTGATCTAACATAATCGTTTGTGGTGCTTTCACTGTCAAGCCTCTTTAAAATGATGTAAAATACTTGTATGCTTGAGGAATTTTAATTATGAGATATTTGTTGTTTTGAATTTGGCGCCCTGCTCTTTCACTGGCTGTTGGTGGGGTGGGACGCTACCGTCCCGAATATTCCAGAGAGGTTAATCTCTTTCCCATTTTAACAGCCAGCGAACACTTGACAGATTCCATGCAGTAGTTGTTCTCACGACAGTCGCCGTAGGTCCCTGAAGGAGTAATTGAAGGAGGCTATAGTAACAGCATGGAACTGGACTATGCCGCAAATGTGGGATTTTGAGGTAAGCGTCATGGGCAGTGTCAATAGTAGCAGGGGTTACTTTAGATGCATTGTTGGAATATAATTTTATGAGGATTCATGCCACATGGCTTGGTAGCTGGTAACTGGGAGACCAATGTGAAAACCGGGGACTGTTATTCACATGTCATAAATTAGTGATCTTGCCATAAGGGGAGAGTCTATTTAAACATATATATATATTTATCCTTTATTTTACTAGGCAAGTCAGTTAAGAACAATTTCTTATTTAGAATGACGGCCTAGGAATTGTTGTCCTGTCGTCAGGAAATTAACAATGCATTGCAGTGTGTATATTCTCGTGTGGAAGCGGCACATGAGGAGCAGAAGATAACCGAGGACACGGGCTGAATTCTGGAGATTGAGTGTACATCAAGATACACCAGGCGGCGGTGGTGGGACAGCGTTGGTCTGGTCCACACAGCACCTGCAGCGGGAAAGATCGACATGTCTCTCCTCAGTGGGTTCATAGTTCTCACGTGAAGTGAGGTCCAGCTGCATAATAGTTGAGCTTGAAGACGCCATGACAGAGGAAGCGGAGCTAAAGAGAGAGAGAGAGTATATTCCATTATAGACATGCAGATGGGTTGGGTATGGGAGCTACTTTAACCTCTGTTGTTGGGTTGGGTTAGTTGCTTTATTGGTTAATGCATCGAATAAAATGATATATGTTGGGGTAATTGCACACTGGACAACATTCTGAAGGCATTGGTGTGAAAGCATATACAGTGCTGAGTTACCTCAAGAGGATGTAGCGTTGATTAGGGCTATGCACTTGCCTATCAGGTGACGTGCCTATCAGGTGGCAATGGAGGAAGAAGGAGATGGGGAACAGAGTGAAAATGACATGGCTTGGGAACACCTCTAGGTGCCTGTGGCTGGAAAAGGGAAGACTGGAATCCAGAAGAAAAGTATCCTGGAGGCATAGAGGCAGGCGAAGAGAGAGAGGGAATTGTCATGTTATCAGACTTTGGGTTTTCATGCATATATAATTATGCATCGCTTACCACATTGTTAATTATGTTATGTTTCATGTTTCTTGCTGCTTTTCAAGTCTCATGCTATCACTCGCTTAGGAACCAGAAGGAGAAAGTTGAAATGGAAGAAGTCGACAGCTCCAGTGGACACGTTATTATCATCTATGAGAAATGGAAATATGATTGTGTATGGTGTGATCGTAGAACAGAGGCCATAAGTCTCTGAGTTTGTAAACCTCAGTGAATGTTAGTCATGTTTATTTTTTTTATTTTTTTGCGCATGTTTTATTATCATTGTTTGTCCATTAATAAGTAATTTCCAAGTGTATGTAATGTTGAACAGTATTGAGTTAAATGTTCAAAACAGGGGACTGATGGATTCTGGGATCTAACTCCTAAAACTTGAAATAGGGTTAATTATCAGGTATCATATTCAGTAGTATGGTCTAGAGAAGGTCTACACCAGAAGTTAATGGTTATCTGTATGAGGAATGTTTATGGTAGAGGCAATTAAACTTTGAATGTACTGAGTGAAGGAAAGACGATCACATCTTGGCAGGCACTGATATGGGTGGAGAGGAAGGGGGCCGAGTTCAGCTCAGGTCACGTTAAGGGAGAAGGAACAGTTTATTGCCCACACCACTCAATTTCCTGCCTAGCAACAGAGATGTAGTGTTTGGAGAGAAGGAAGAGATTCCACCCCAAATTGTTGTACAATCACCACCTCTATTGGAATGTGTCTTGGTCGGTTCAGCTGTTGGACCCTCTGGGATGAATAAACTTGGTTTAAGCTTTCATAGTGTCCGTTGAGTTCTTACTGTGATAATTAGAACCTATCAGTGAGAGAAATCAGTCTTGAATATATTATTTCTATGGTACTTTTAAAAATGTTTTATTGAGGAAAGATTTAGGCAATATGACATTCAACTCAGAAACATGAAATGTAAAATTAGTTGAAGATATAATGATGATTTAGAGATTACTTTGAACAAACAGAATGAATGATGAAATAAACCAGGCGTCATAATAAAATCAGAAGTTAAGCTACAACAGGGATAAACACAATTCATTGGTATAATCAAGTTCACATCTAAAATAAAATGTTACATACATGACCAATATTTTATCTTGGGTTGCACATTACTTCATGGCACTGTTTCCACTGGTATTGGCCTCTGGTCAAATAAATTGTGACAAACTTTTCCACATAACATGATTGTATTATATACCAAATATTTAAAATAATGCATAAATCAATTAACAAGCATACATACCACTCAACCTGTTTGTCCCTCTGTTGTCCTCAGTTATTATGCATTTACATGTTTTAACTTGCATCAGATAAATAAAAAAATTGTGTTGTCCCTTTCCCCTCACACATACAGTAAGAACACTAAAGATGGGTTTGATAAAAACAAAACACACAAAACATTCTGAGGAAAACAAAGTACCAGGCTATAGCAGATTGCAAGAGCACAGATTTCAGTTTGCCACAAACATAAAGCCACAACAACAAAAGAGGATGATAGAGCTAGTTGGTTATATCCCCCAACACCCATAGGGGCATTAGGAGGATAGTAACTCCGCTGCAGTTCCACAGCCGGTGAGACTGCTTGCTGCCCTTTGTCCAGCACTTGAAGCCCAAGCCAGTTCTGTCATCAGGGGAAATGTTCTGTTGCCTCTGGGAGAGGAATGGGAAAATATCTGTTCTGTACATCATATCAAAATGCACAAGAAGACACACAAAGTTTTAGGGTAATCACATGGTGAAAATAGTATCTATTGTTCTTACCCAAGTCCTTGACAAGACTAGGTTCATTAGTTTGGAGAGCTGTGTAGAAGGCTGATTTAATTAGTAGCCCTCCTGAGCGTACAACCTGAAACAGCTTCCTCATTTTTTTCACACTGGTCTTGGCTGCATAGATATTCGAATACGTTTCATCTTGGATCATTTTCTTTCCCAGTAGGTCATCTGCTATAGCCATCACCATTGTGACCCTCTTGATTAGTGCACTCATGTGCTTATCCACAAACTCAGCCTCTGGGATTTCAGGTGAAAGAGACACTTAGTACATTGTTCAGAAGAAAGCAAAAACTCGTATAGTAATGGTTGCGTAAAAAAATGTATTTGAACAAACACAGCCTATATCAAGGATGGCTTTTACCTGCAAGAACATCCTTCACACTTCTCATTTGTTTCTTTATCTTCTCATCATTCCTGTTGTTTCGAAGTGGAACCTGTTGGTGGGAATCACACAGCCTTCCATCAACAAATTGAGACCTGTGTAGTTCTGTTAGTGAATTCTACAACCATTTAAGAGGTGAAACAGAAACAAGATATATCACTAACATCCTTTTATATACACTCTGGAGAAAATGCCAAAGAATTGTGAAAAGTGCAAAAATAACCATCAACCTCATTTTAATCTCACAGTGTCATTTGATTTGAAACTTTTCTTCAATTAATGTACAGGTAACTGCCAAAATGATGGAAACACAAAGTATATTAAAAGCAGGAGCATCCACACAGGCGTGGTTCCTGAGTTAATGAAGCAATGAACATCCCATCATGCTTAGGGTCATGTATAAAATGCTGGGCAGGCCATTATTTTGGCCATTATTTTTGGTTACCATAGCTATGTGTAAGGACAGACGCCAGGGACAAGAAGCAGGTACAGGGAGGGAACATTTAATGAATAACGTACATGAAACAGAACAGGAACAGAATACGGAGGGCATCTGGACAGGGGAAACTACAGCAATGCTGATAAAGGGAACACACCAGGAAGCAGACAGAAATAGGGAAGTCAATCAACAAATGAAAGGAGTCTAGGTGAGTCCAATGATGCGCTGCTGCGCGTGATGGTGACTGGTGATGAAGCGCAGGTGCGCGTAACGATGGTGACAGGTGTGCGTAATGAAGGCAGTCTGGCACCCTCGAACGCCAGAGAGGGAGAGTGGGAGCAGGCGTGACAGCTAGGATGACGATGCACCCATACATAGCGCACTAGTGGTCACTGAATGGTTTGATGAGCATGAAAACGATGTAAACCTAATGCCACGGCCGTTTCAGTCACCAGATCTCAACACAATTGAACACTTATGGGAAATTCTGGAGCAGCGCCTGAGTCACCGTTTTCTACCACCATCAACAAATTGGAATTACTTGTGTGAAAATGGTGTCGGATTCCACCAATAGAATTCCAGACACTTGTAGAATCTATGCCAAGCTGTTCTGGCTCGTGGTCGCCCAACGCCCTACTAAGACACTTTATGTTGGTGTTAACGTTATTCTGGCAGTTACCTGCTCAGATGTCGTTTCCTTCCCCGAGCTGTGTTCTGGAACACTACAATGATAAAAAAAAAGTTATATAAGTCATTTCACTCAGAATAAATACAAAATATAAGACCAGCACAAACAATAGCATTTGTTGATATGTGTCTGTAAGCTAATTGTGAAGGCA
This sequence comes from Oncorhynchus clarkii lewisi, assembly GCF_045791955.1. NCBI lineage: Eukaryota > Metazoa > Chordata > Actinopteri > Salmoniformes > Salmonidae > Oncorhynchus > Oncorhynchus clarkii. Next base: position 38,162 of record NW_027258481.1, read on the forward strand.
AATCATTCAGACTCTTTATAGAGGACATAGAGGACAACCCAGACAAACAAAAAAAGACATAATCAGAATGGTATGAATGCCACTGTCTAGTCACTTCACATCATCACTGAAAAACCAAAACATTATAGTTTACTTGGACCTTTGACAGCTTAGGGCAAAATGCAGTCTGTATTTCGGAAGATCCGTGTTATAGCGCGATTTAAAAGTAAAGACAATTTCACAAAACTAGCTTTAAAACTGCAACATTTTCTTTCATCCTCATGGCAAACTTTGTAGAATAGCAGGGAATTAGTTCAGGGATTCTTCAAAGTCGGGACAATACGTTTTGGTGGGGCCTCCCGAGTGGCGTCACTACAGACTCAGGTTCAATCCCGGGCTGTATCACAACCGTCCGTGATCGGGAGTCCAATAGGGCAGCGCACAATTGGCCCATCGTAGTCCGGGTTTGGCTGGGGGACTTTACTTGGCTCATCTCACTCTTGTGGTGGACCGGGCGCCTGCAGGCTGACCTCGGTCGTCAGTTGAACAGTGTTTCCTCCGACACATTGGTGTGGCTGGCTTCCAAGTAAAGCGGACGGGTGTTAAGAAGCACGGTTTCGCGGGTCATGTTTTAGAGGACGCATGACTCGACCTTCGCCTTCTGAGCATTTGGGGAGTTGCAGCGATGAGACAAGATCAAAACTGGGGGTTACAAATTACAATAAAAAATAATTTAAAAAAATCTCGTTTTGGGCCATTTTATAAAGACAATATTTGTTTTGGGAATTTTTTTAATACTTTAAATATGATTCATTTCTGTATCATCTCAATGCCTGCAAATTCCCTTTACCAGAGCAAAGTATTCCCATTTCAAACTCCAAAAAAAGTTTTTTTATTTAAAAAAAAAACTGTCAATAATGGACATTAGCTCAAAATGATTGTCATTTTGTGCAATAGCACTCTATGACTAAATAATATTTATCTCAAAACTTTGAATCCTAAATGATGTGTCCGTCAAATTTGTCTAAAATCCTAAATTAATCTGGAATGAGCAGGGTAAACTATACAATAAGGACCCCTTATTCATGTCCTCATTTCATGTAGTACAACAATACCATTCATGGTCCGTAAAGTTCTCTACTTTTGATAGATTTAAACAAACAATATTGGAATCACCACGGTCAAATCCATAAACTGTCAACTCCATATTCCTGATAAATTCATATTCTATTTTAATCTTGGTTTGAAAATTTTACATTTACTACGATTTTACAGTCATAAAGCAACATAGGAAAAACAACGTGTAAATTGTTGCTATGTTTACCACATGAATGAAAAAGAAAAAAGCAATTTTTTCCAAATCCGTGAAACATCATCTCCATCAGATTTTTGCCTAACGTTAACACCGTCAGAGTGCTGAAAGATCTGATAGAATGGTACATTTCAAACGAATCCTTTTCCATATTTCACAATTGTTTGTATTGAACTTTTATTTTTAGAGGAAAAAAATATGTTTTGGGTACATGTTGTGAACTCTGTCAGTGATTGCTAACCCCCTTCAGATCAGACTTTTTGTAGATTTTGAAAACATATTGTAATCACTGTTCAGCAACATTTAAGCTATTTAAGTATTTGCTGTTCTAAACCTAAGGGTTAATGTTTGCTTTATAAATGCTGTTTTATGTTCTCAATCTAGAAAAACAAATTAGCCCTGGAGCTACAAAACCAAACAAAAAGAAGTTTGGAGATTTGTATTACATATTTTAATAATTTAATGTTGGAATTTAAACAATCAACAGCCTTTAAACACTTGTTGGATGATAATTGGGGCGGCAGGGTAGCCTAGTGGTTACAGTGTTGGACTAGTAACCGAAAGGTTGCAAGTTCAAACCCCCGAGCTGAAGAGGTACAAATCTGTCGTTCTGCCCCTGAACAGGCAGTTAACACACTGTTCCTAGGCTGTCATTGAAAATAAGAATTTGTTCTTAACTAACTTGCCTGGTTAAATAAAGGTAAAAATGAAATGCCATTTATGGTGTCTAACATGGAGGCCGCACAGCCCTCCATGTGCTCGCCAGAGGTAGCCCGACTGCCATTAGGTACCGAGATGAGATCCTCAGACCCCTTGTGAGACCATATGCTGGTGCGGTTGGCCCTAATACAAGACAACGCTAGACCTCATGTCTAGAGTGTGTCAGCAGTTCTTGCAAGAGGAAGGCATTGATGCTATGGACTGGCCCGCCCGTTCAACAGACCTGTATCCAATTGAGCACATCTTGGACATCATGTCTCGCTCCATCTACCAACGCCACGTTGCACCACAGACTGTCCAGGAGTTGGCGGATGCTTTAGTCCAGGTCTGGGAGGAGATCCCTCAGGAGACCATCCGCCACCTCATCAGGAGCATGCCCAGGAGTTGTAGGGAGGTCATACAGGCACGTGGAGACCACACACACTACTGAGCCTCATTTTGACTTGTTTTAAGGATATTACATCAAAGTTGGATCAGCCTGTAGTTTGGTTTTCCACTTTAATTTTGAGTGTGACTACAAATCAAGACCTCCATGGGTTGAAAAATTTGATTTCCATTGATCATTTTTGTGTGATTTTGTTGTCAGCACATTCAACTATGTAAAGAAAAAAGTATTTAATAAGAATATTTCATTCATTCAGATCTTTGAACTAGTGAACTTGTTTCACAAGTGAGATGTGTTATTTTAGTGTTCCCTTTATTTTTTTGAGCAGTGTATTTTGTACATTCTTAAAAAGAAAGAACGCACTGGTGAGCTCATGAACACCAAAAGTCCCGGAAGACCACGGAAAACAACTATGGTGGATGAAGAAAAACCCCTTCACAACAATTGGCCAGTTCAAGAACACCCTCCAGAAGGTAGGCGTATCTGTGTCAAAGTCAACATTCAAGACAATTTACCTTAGTAAATACAGACGGGTTATCACAAGATGTAAACCTTTGGTAAACCTCAAAAACAGGAAGACCAGATTAGAGTTTGCCAAACATCTAAAAATGCCTGTACAGTTATGGAACAACATCCTATGGACAGAAGAGACAAAGATCAACTTGTATCAGAATGATGGGAAGAGAAAAGCATGGAGAAGGGAAGGAACTGCTCATAATCCGAAGCATACCACCTCATCTATGAAGCATGGTGGAGGTAGTGTTATGGCGTGGGCATGTATTGCTACCAATGGAACTGGTTCCCTTGTATTTATTGATGATCTGACTGCTGACAAAAGCAGCAGGATGAATTCTGAAGGGTTTAGGTCTATATTATCTGCTCAGAATTAGTCAAATGCTTAAACTCATTGGAGGGCGCTTCACAATGCAGATGGACAATGGCCCGAAGCATACTGCGAAAGCAACCCAATACTTTTTAAGGCAAAGTAATGCAGTGTTCTGCAATGGCCAAGTCAATCACCTGACCGGAATCCAATTGAGCATACATTTCACTTGCTGAAGACAAAATGCCCCAAGAACAAGCAGGAACTGAAGACAGCTGCAGTAAAGGCCTGGCAGAGCATCACCAGGGAAGAAACCCAGCATCTGGTGATGTCTATGGGTTCCAGACTTCAGGCAGTCATTGACTGCAAAGGATTTGCAACCAAGTATTAATACTCACAATTGAATTTATGATTATGTTAGTTTGTCCAATTACTTTTGAGCTCCTAAAATTGTGGTGACCACATATAAAAAGTGCTGTAATTCCTACACCGTTCACCCGATTTGGATGTAAATACCCTCAAAGCTGAAAGTCTGCACTTTCAGCTCATCTTGATTGTTTCTTTTCAAATTCATTGTGGTGGCAAACATTTTTCTTTTTATCTTTCTTATCTCTCAGATATAGGACAGACACTTCAAAACAAACTATCTGAATGATTTGATGCCATTCCTTTCTCTCCGTTTCAGCCATCATCATGAGCCGTCCTCCCAGCAGCCTCCACTGGTATGAATATGTTATTACATGTAAGTCCAAATTCAAGGTTTCATACTTACAGGGATCCTAACATTCCAAATCAATTAGCTAAATGATCCTTGGTATGACCTTCTTAAAACTATTCCATATGTTAGCTTAGTAAAAACCCAGCCCCGGACCCTTAGATCTTAGGGGTTTTTAACTTCTTTGGGATAGGGGGCGGTATTTTGACGTCCAGATGAAAAGCGTGCCCAAAGTAAACTGCCTGCTACTCAGGCCCAGAAGCTAGGATATGCATATAATTGGTAGATTTTGATAGAAAACACTGTAAGGTTTCTAAAACTGTTAAAATAATGTCTGAGTATAACAGAACTGAAATGGCAGGCAAAACCCCGAGGACAAACCCCCCCCAAAAAATGTTTGTCCCACTGATTTCAATGGCTGGCACTTTTATAATAGGGCGAAATCGTGCCCGATTGAGTACCTAGGGCTTCCACTAGATGTCAACAGTCTTTAGAAAGAGTTTCAGGCTTTTTTTTGAAAAATTAGGGAGAAGAAGTTGTTTTTCTAAGGGCTCCCATTTTGGCTGTAGTGTTTCCATGCCGAGATAAACAAAAAGAACGCGCTATCTCCAGTAAAGACAATAACGATTCTCCATCTTAAATGTAATTGTTTATTTGGGTATTAGGGTACCTAAGGCTTGATTATAAACGTTGATTGATTTGTTTGGATAAGTTTATTGGTAACGTTTGGGATTCATTTTGCATACATTTTGACCGATGGAAACCGAGTTGATTATTGACTTTTTTTTTATGGAAATAAAAAATTAATTTACAGAAGGACCATTTGTAATGTAACTGAGACCATTTGGAGTGCCAACAGAAGAAGCTCTTCAAAGGTAAGGCATGAATTATATCTTTATTTCTGACTTTTGTGTCGCCACCTGCCTGATTGATTGCTATGAATTTGTGTGCTGGGCGCTGTCCTCAGATAATCGGATGGTTTCCTTTCGCCATAAAGCCTTTTTTAAATCTGACACCGCGGCTGGATTAACAAGAAGTTAAGCTTTATTTTGACATATTGCATGTGTATTTTCAAGATTGTTAAATATTTACAATTCTGTAGTTTGAATTTGGCTCCCTGCACTTTCACTGGATGTTTTAAGAGAAGTTTTAAAGCGCGGCTCATCAGTGCTACGGATTGAACCTACTTTCAAATGTATGGTTTTATGTGGAGCAGTGAGTCTTTACCATTTCTCATCTTCAACATCTGTGATAGGTTTACCCGTCATTTTTTCATGGGCGCTCTTCACTATCTCATAGTGCTCAGATATATCTGTAACAAAGACAATACATTACTTTTGGGGGATTTGTGTTGTTTTAGTTTTTCTAACCTTACCCTAACACTTACTTTAACCACTCACTAACATGATTTCCCTTCCTTTACTACTACTGGTATGGCATTGACATTTGGCATTGTAATTTACATGTTCAGCTGGAAATTGTACATGTATAACGTGGAATATTGCAGTATATATGTATTTGAACCATACAGACAGCATCCAATCCAAAATGTGATGGAAACAAGTGTATTTGATTTACCTGGGAGAGGTAGCTCATTGTGGAGTGACTGCTTCATAGCTTCCTTTAGTTTAGACCTTATTTCCTGCACAATGTATTCCTAATGGAAGTAAAAAGGAGATGTAATGAACATTTTCAGTTTTTTTAAAGAAGATCAGAATTCCAAGGACCTTTTTTATTTTATAATTTTGACAGTACTGTGGTCCTGCCACAAACATCTTTTATATTCTTATGACATTGTGTGTACATTTTCATTAAACATGTAATTTAACCGCTGATCACATACACCTACACACTTGCTAAACCAAACCATGTAACAAATTCCATTAGTAGTGTGTTTTCATTCAAATAATTGTGTTTTCTCTGAGACAATCCCTATTTTGGCATGTTCTACGTCATGTTTGTCTGACATCTAGGAAGATTTTAAGGGAGGGTTCACCCAAATGACAAAATGACATATTGATCTCCTTACCTTGTAAGCAGTCTATGGACAAGGTATGACAGCAATCCATGCATTTGTTTAAATTACCACTCGCCACTGTTTCAATGCTAAAGTATTTTGCATTTGTGGCACGATGTTAGTCAATTGTACCAATATTAGCGTTTTCGGTCTTCCTGTCCAAATCATCCTAAAGTAACTAACAATTGATTGTGTAACTTAATGAAGTTACTTATAGATGATTCAGACTTCAAGTGTGCAAATTTACATTCGTCCCTCAGTTTTAAAGGGAAACTGTATGCAAAAACTATAGAAAACGGCCTATGTGAAACATTTATTACAGTGCCAAAATTGATTAAAAAGTGTACGTAGGATATAAAGTCAGTACATTCCAATACAGAGTTTTGTGAGATTTGTGTAACTGAGGTCATCACAATTTTCACGACTTCTGCCGATGTCGGCTCCTCTCTTTGTTCGGGCGGCGATGGACGTCACCGGCTTTCTAGCCATCGCCGCTCCATTTTTCATATGTCCATTTGTCTTGTCTTGTTCCATACACACCTGGTTTTCATTTCCCCAATCAATCTACTTAAAATAAAAGTGTGCCTGTTTACATTACCCTGCTCTTATGCACCTGACTTCTCCTCTAGTACACCCCTTGACAGAATTACACAACTCTATGGAGTCAGCAGGAGCATGTACCCCGGTTAGAGGAGTCGAGGAGCGCGTCCAGGAACATTCGGCCATGTTACAACATCTTGGTGCCATGATGGATCGCGTTGTCCAGACCAGGGATGATGGCAGGGATGCCACCATTTCCTTTGACCAACTGGTGGATTTGTCCATCCGGTTGGATAACCTGCTGGTCACCTGTGGATGTCCAGAGGGGGCTCTGTCAGTTCCATCTTCCAGCACCCCTGCTCCGGTGCCCATGGAGTTAGGAGGGGCTGCTCATAGGGAGACTGGAGGAGGAGCCATCACGTGCACCATCTGTGGCCGCAGAGGACACACTGCCGGTCGGTGCCGTATTGGTTCCTCTGGGAGTCAAGGCAACAGGGTGACTCTGGCGTCACCCCAGGTGAGTTTGCACCGCACTCATCCAGAGTCCTCTGTTGATCAACTGTTTGTGCCTGTTTGTTTCCCTGAGGTTTTCCCACATTACCAGCATAAGGCGCCCGTCGATTCAGGCGCAGCTGGGAATTTTATCGACAGAGCATTAGCCATTAGGTTAGGGATCCCCATTTTTCCTATTGTTAGACCCTTCCCGGGACATGCTCTAGATAGTCGACCATTAGGGTCCGGGCTAATCAGGGAGGCCACCATCTCCTTGGCCATGGTTATGCAGAGGGATCATGAGGAGAGAATCAGTCTCTTCCTCATTGACTCTCCTGAGTTTCCTGTGGTACTAGGTCTTCCCTGGTTGACTCTGCATAACCCCACTATTTTCTGGCAACAGAGGGCTCTCACGGAGACGGTGGCTATGGATACATATGTCTCTGAATCCCTGCGTCAGGTACATTCGGCCCTCTACTTCACCCGCCTCCTTGAGTTCATTTTTTGTGAAGAAGAAGGATGGAGGTTTACACCCGTGCATTGACTGTAGAGTTCTCAATCAAATCACGGTGAGGTACAGTTACCCGCTACCTCTTATCGCCACGAAGATTGAGTCAATGCACGGGGTGCGCTTCTTCACAAAACTGGATCTCAGGAATGCGTATAACCTGGTGCATATCTGGGAGGGAGACAAGTGGAAGACAGCGTTCAGTACCACCATAGGGCGTTATGAGTACCTCGTCATGCCGTACGGGTTGATGAATGCTCCATCAGTTTTCCAATCCTTTGTAGACAAGATTTTCTGGGACCTGCATGGGCAGGGTGTAGTGGTGTATATCGATGACATTCTGATATACTCCGCTACACGCACCGAGCATGTGTCCTTGGTGCGCAAGGTACTTGGACGACTATTGGAGCATGACCTGTATGTCAAGGCTGAGAAATGCCTGTTCTTTCAGCAGGTCGTCTCCTAGGGTATCGCATTTCCACATCGGGGTGGAGAGTGACCACATTGCAGCCATGCGTAATTGGCCGACTCCCACCACGGTAAAGGATGTGCAGCGATTTTTAGGGTTTTCCAATTACTACTGGAGATTTATCTGGGGTTTTGGCCAGGTTGCTGCGCCCATTACCTCACTGCTGAAGGGGGGTCCTGTAAGGTTGCAGTGGTTGGCTGAGGCGGACAGGGTTTTTGTGCTCCCGTGCTGGCCCATCCGGATCCCTCTTTGGCATTTATAGTGAAGGTGGACACGTCCGAGGCTGTGCTCTCACAGCGCTCGGACACGCCATTGAAACTCCACCACTGTGCTTTCTTCTCTAAGAAGCTCAGCCCAGTGAAGCACAACTATGATGTGGGGGACCGGGAGGTGTTGGCTGTGGTTAAAGCATTGAAGGCGTGGAGACATTGGCTTGAGGGGGATAAACAACCTTTTCTCATCTGGACTGACCACCGCAACCTGGAGTACATCCGGGCAGCGAGAAGACTGAATCCTCGTCAGGCAAGGTGGGCCATGTTCCTTACCCGTTTTTTGTTTACCCTATCCTACAGACCAGGTTACCAGACTCCCATACTCCTGGCCTCCTGCCTGGTAGCGCCGGTCGTGTGGGAGCTGGATGCGGACATTGAGCAGGCGTTGTGTACAGAGCCCGCTCCCCTCCAGTGTCCTGTTGGGCACATGTACGCTCCGTCTGCTGTCCATGACCAGTTGATCTGGTCACACACTTCTCCCTCCTCTGATCATCCGGGGATCAGTCGGACGGTGCTCTGTCTGACTGGGAAGTACTGGTGGCCCACTTTGGCTATGGACGTGAGGGTTTATGTCTCATCCTGCTCGATGTGTGCCCAGTGTAAGGCTCCGAGACACCTGCCCAGAGGTAAGTTACATCCCTTACCCGTTCCACAACGACCGTGGTCACATCTGTCAGTGGATTTCCTAACAGATCTTCCTCTTTCACAGGGAAACACTACAATCCTTGTCATTGTGGATCGTTCTTCTAAGTCTTGTCATCTCATCCTCTGCCTGGTCTTCCTACGGCCCTACAGACTGCGGAAGCCCTATTTACTCACGTCTTCCGGCACTACGGGGTGCCTGAGGATATAGTGTCAGATCGGGGTCCCCAGTTCATGTCGAGAGTTTGGAAGGCGTTCATGGAACGTCTGGGGGTCTCGATCTCAGGTTTTCACCCCGAGAGTAACGGGAGGGTAGAGAGAGTCAACCAGGATGTGGGCAGGTTTCTGCGGTCCTATTGCCAGGACCGGCCAGGGGAGTGGGCAACGTTCGTGCCCTGGGCCGAGATGGAACAGAACTCGCTTCGCCACTCCTCCACTAACCTCTCCCCCTTTCAGTACGTATTGGGGTACCAGCCAGTTCTGGCACCCTGGCATCAGGGTCAGACCGAGACTCCTGCGGTGGACGACAGGTTTAGGCGCACGGAGGAGACATGGGAGGCTGCCCGTGTCCAACTCTAGCGCGCCGTGGGTCGCCAGAAAACCAGCAAGGACCGTCACAGCAGTGAGACCCCGGTGTTCGCACCAGGGGACCGGGTCTGGCTCTCGACCCATAACCTGCCCCTCCGCCTGCCCTGCCGGAAGCTGGGTCCGCGGTTTGTGGGGCCATTTAAAGTCCTGAGGAGGGTGAACGAGGTATGTTACAGATTACAGCTTCCCTCTGATTATCGTATTAACTCCTCGTTCCATGTGTCTCTCCTCAGGCCGGTGGTGTCTGGTCTGCTCCAGGAATCTGAGGTGCGGGAGGTCCCTCCTCCCCCTTTGGACATCGAGGGGGGCCCCGGCGTACATCGTTTGTTCCATCCTGGATTCGAGGCTTCGTGTGGGGGGCCTTCAGTACCTCATGGAGGGGTACGGGCCGGAGGAGATGTGCTGGGTTTCGGTTGCAGATGTTCTGGATCCTGAACTACCGTGTGAGTTTCACCATCACCAGATCGCCCTGTGCCTCATCCTCCGGTTCGTCCTCGAGGCCGGTGTCGGCGCGCAGCTGGAGCCGCGCGTCAAGGGGGGGTACTGTCACGACTTCCACCGAAATTGGCTCCTCTCCTTGTTCGGGCGGCGTTCGGCGATCGACGTCACCGGCTTTCTAGCCATTGCCGCTCCATTTTTCATATGCCCATTTGTCTTGTCTTGTTCATTACACGCCTGGTTTTCATTTCCCCAATCAATCTACGTGTATTTAACCCTCTGTTTCCCATCATGTATTTGTGTGTAATTGTTTCATGTTATTGTGGTGTTTTATTACGCGCTTTACTTTTGTTATGTTCCGTGTTTTGAGCGTGTTTGATTTATGTAGTGCTCTCGTGTTTTTAGAACGAAAATAAAAGTGTGCCTGTTTATATTACTTTACCCCTTGACAACAATTTACATTAGGGTTGGATTTGGATTACAATAATGCCAACCTGATACTCTAACACAGGATTGTAATGCCTAGGGATAATTATCTCTACAAAGAAACAGCTGCGTTGATTCACTCTATCCAATCATAGCAGCAAACCGTGAGAGAGACCTGCCCATTATGCAGCTCCTCGGACTTGTTAACATAAGACAAGACATCGCCAATGTTATGTTGAAAGAACTCTTGGCCCCTAAGTCCTTTATGGAGAGGCCACTTGCTGATGTGTTTGATAGTGATCACTCCAGTCTGCCGCTGTTTTGGACAAAATTAGAATTGAAACGATGCACACTTGCATACCAACTGCCACTTTTCAATATTTTACAATTCTAAACCCATTCGCGAGCACCTTGTGTCCCCCGCGGCTTGTTCTGTAACATGATTCGCTATGAAACTCTTACGTGAACTGAACTCTGTTACATTACCTGTTTTCAAAAGTCAAAACAAATTATAAATGCAGGTGAGCTGGTTCTACTCTTTTTGGGAATTATCTGGTGTTTTGTGGTAAACTGAGTGTGTCAAGCATAAGACCTATGGTGCCCATATTAATACTTCAATAATTGAATTGGAACAGTGACATAAAGTATCCTACACTGAGCTTGGTTAGGAGCGTCAGCATCTTCCCCTTAGCATCGTGGAACATGGTGCTCTTTGATGACTCAATGTGACTCTCGAGAATGTCCTGCATTCTCTTTAGGGATCCTTTCCCATGTACATTTGAAGCCTCTAAAAATCAGAGAAAAAAAGTTTACAAAGTAAGTTATATAAAGTTATGGTTATGAGGTCACTGGGTCACTGCTATCCAATGATTGTTAAAGGCATAGTTCAGCCAATTGACACACAGTATTTAGTGGTTTTTCCTTTGACAGCAGTCTATGGACCTTGTATCTGCAATCCACACTTTTGGTTTTGTTAAACTATCAACGGCCAACAAACTATTTAAGCATTTTTTAGACGTAAAACCAATGTCAACCATTTAGCATGTTTAAAATATCAAATCACAATTTGCTGGCAGTGGCTAGTTGAAAAGAACTAAAGTGTGGATTGCATTCACTCCTTGTGCACAGATTATTTTCAGGGTTAAGGAAAAAAATATCTACAATTTGTGGAACTATTGTTTTATGACTGCTATTGACATGCATATTAAAGGGTAATTATAGTGACAGAATGATACTGACAGTTAGACTGACCTGTATAGGAGGGGAGCATGGAGGTCATGATTGACTTGATGAGCGAAGAGTAAATTTCCTTCTTCCTCTGGATGATCTCATGTTTAAGATCTGCCTTCAATTTGTGTTCCTTTTTGACACCAGAAAAAAAATACTATTATGAATATTAGTCTTCTTAACATTACACTTTACTTGACCGCATTTATTGTAAGGTCATAAATAATTACACTGGTGGCAAGCAGAGCAGGGGGGGGGGGGGGGGGGGGGAACATGAATGATTCGTGGGGCCCTATCCTGGTAGGGGCCCCTAAATGTTTAGAGAATTATTTGCTTATCATTTTAAAAATGTTAGACAAAAAAAATAGGTGCTGAAAATTAAAAGGTATAACCATAATCAGATCAGGCATCTCTTCTACCCAACCATCCCATTTGTAAGCCCCCCATAATGCACATGGTTTGGTCCATTCTCTAGGAGGAGAAAAAAAATACAGCTGATCTGACAATTGCTCTGGCATGTAGAAAAAATTCAGGGAAAAGTTACTCACTACGATTTTTCCCAGAAAACAAATGAGAAGGATTTGAGTGGTAAGTCAGTGCAGACCACATGCCGAACTGAGCAGCCGAGCTAGCCAATATAGCTAGCTAGATAGCTTGCTAGCTACATGTAGCTGCCTACCGTGGACTCAGTCGGCTTGGTCAGAGCAGTAATTATTAACATGATGATGATGAGCTACCACTACCAGCTATGGCTAGCTAATTAGCTATTATTTAGATATTATAACTGTATTCCCCAATATTTGCGTGATATTTGTTAGCTAGCTAGACTAAAATTAAAACCTAACTTGTAGCCTACCTATCCATACTGTAGATGCTACTAGTACTACTGCTGTAGACACAGATCCCAACGTGTCTACGACATGAAATTGAAACGTCAGACCTTGGAGGTGAGGCAGTTGTTTTGTAGCAGCAGCATAACTAGACCATTTTTTAATTGTACAGTTAGGCACATGATAACTTTGACACACTAAAATATGTATTATATTTGATATGTATACTATTAAAAAATATATATTTCAGTAGTAGATTTTTTGTACGGTAACCTTTGTAGGAGCGAACATTAAACCTAAAATTCCCTTTGTTTACTCACTTCCTAGTGCCTAGAGAGCCCCAGGTAGGCAGAATCTCAGCAGAAAGCTGTCAGACAGACTCTGATGCAGAGGAGAGCAGGGAGGAGGAAGAAGAGTTAAGGAGTAGCAGCAGTGCCAGTGAAGGAGTGACAGAAGAGATTGAACAAGCAGGTAATAAGGGAAAGGAAGAGTATGGACAGATTCAAAGTGAGGAAGATGAGGTTTTAGAAGATCCAGCACTGTGGTCAGAGAAAGTACGAGACCATGAAAGGGAAGCTATTGTTCGCAGACTAGCCAACAGGTGTGGTGAGGAGACAGAACTGTATAAAATCATGCCCCCAGACTCAGAAGGCAAGCCATTCCCCAACTATTTACAGTACAGTAAGTCAGCAAACGGAAGAGAAAAGGTGCAGAGAGACTGGCTTCTTTATAGTAAGAGTGTAAAGGCATTATATTGCATTCCATGTGTTCTTTTTTCTCACCCAGTTTTCTGATTAGTAAGGATGGCTATAATATATCATCAGTGAAATGGCAGAGAAAGTATGACAAACTGCCAGAGCATGAGGATGGTGTGTCTCACAAGAACTGTTACTGGAAATGGAAAAATCTGCAGCATACCGTTACAACAGATACAGGTATAGACAGTCAGCTGCAGAAACAAATCCAGTCAGAAATGTATAAAAACAGAGACTTCTAGAAAGGATTGTGGATGTGACACTGTACTTCGCATCTAGGAATCTGCCATTCTGGGGGAAATCACTCAATCTTGATGATGTACATAATGGACAGGGAAAGTAAAGGGAGTTCAAGCACACATACTGCAAAAAGAATCCACGGGCCACATACTCACCTTGTTCCTCCCATACTCTTAATCTTGTGGGTGTACATGCAGCTCAGTCGTACCCAAAAATATCAACCTTGTTTTGAGTAAATGGTCTTTCCAATCTGTTCAGTGCCAGCCCAGAGCGATGGGCTATTCTCAAGGAGAAGACTGGCTGCTGTCTTAACCGCCTTTCAGACAAGTCATGGAGTGCGCGTAATGCTGTGGTCCGACCAGTGGCAACTCATTTACCGTCTATCATCAAGGCCCTAGACATGCTTCTTGCTACCGGTAGCCTGACAAACAAAGCCAAATATGAGGCAAAAGGTCTGAAAAGCTACTTCATGTCTTTCAAGGCAATCTTCCTGCTCACTTTCTGGGTAAAATCTTTGCAGTGTATTGAGAATAGAAGCCTAATTCTTCAGTCAGGAAATATTTCTCTGGACACTGGAGCAGCTCACATTAAGACACTACAGGAAGAAATACAGGCTCTGTGTAAACAATGGGACGCTCTTCTGGCAGAAGCCTCCATGGTGGCAAATGAAATGGTTGTAACTACTCAGTTTCACAGTGAACAGAGGAGCCGCCAGAAAAAAATAAAACGTTTCCCAGATGAGACTGAAGATGACATAGCAAATGAACAGTAAAATGAGTCCTATATCGAAATAACCTGAAAGGCCACTCAGAAAGGAATAAGCCACTGCTCGAAAACCGCCATTGAAAAAGCCAGACTACAGTTTGCAACTGCACATGGGGACAAATATTGTACTTTTTGGAGAAATGTCCTCTGGTCTGATGAAACAAAAATAGAACTGTTTGGCCATGATGACCATCGTTATGTTTGGAGGAAAAAGGGGGAGGCTTGCAAGCCGAAGAACCCCATCCCAACCGTAAAGCACGGGGGTGGCAGCATCATGTTGTGGGGGTGCTTTGCTGCAGGAGGGACTGGTGCACTTCACAAAATAGATAGCACCATGAGGAATGATAATTATTTGGATATTTTGAAGCAACATCTCTAGACATCAGTCAGAAGTTAAAGCTTGGTCGCAAATGGGTCTTGCAAATTGACAATGATCCCAAGCATTCTTCCAAAGTTGTGGCAAAATGGCTTAAGAACAAAGTCAAGGTATTGGAGTGGCCATCACAAATACCTGACCTCAATCTTATAGAAAATGTGTGGGCAGAACTGAAAAAGCGTGTGCGAGCAAGGAGCCCTACAAACCTGACTCAGTTACACCAGCTCTGTCAGGAGGAATGGGCCAAAATTCACCCAACTTATTGTGGGAAGCCTGTGGAAGGCTACCCGAAATGTTTGACCCAAGTTAAACAATTTAAAGGCAATGCTACCAAATACTAATTGAGTGTATGTACATTTCTGACCCACTGGGAATGTGATGAAAGAAATTAAAGGATAAAGGTGGAAACTAGAATCTGTACAATTGTAGTATAGAGCAGCAGAAGCTTATATTTAGTACATTTAATATCACATATTGTTCAGTATGTTATTTTAATCTGAAACATTCTGATTTCTATGTTAGGGGCCCAATATTATTTTTTTCTTCAATTGGCCCCAAAATTCTGTCAACGCCCCTGGTGAATGAATATTAGACAACTTAACATTACACTTTACTAGACCGCCATAATCGGAAGGTAGAGCATAGCACAGTACCATCTATGATACAGCTTCACAGATAACATCCAACCAAATGTAAATAATACAGTTGTATTTCCACAAACCTCAGTTTTGAGGAATGCCAGCCGAGGAAACATGGTTTCTTCATCATGGCTCTCTAAGAGGATGCTGAAACTATCAATCTTTGCAGATATAGATTTCTGAGATTTCCTAGAAGACATGATGATAACCATGTTACTCAAGTGGTGGATCTTTGTCCCAATAAATGTGTCTGGAAGGCACGTAGAAAATCACTTACTTGAATGTTTTTGAAAACATATTTTTAATGGCATCGCACAGAGAGCTGCTCAGTGAAGCGTTCATGTTCGTTTTTACTCCATTTGTTGACCTGCAGAACCCCTGGCCGTTGCATACAGCTCTCAGGGTCTGGTGGTACCCCCCTCCTCCTTTTCCTTTCTGAAAAAACATAAAACATTATCATGATTTTGTCAGATTGGAGTTTTCCTTATTTCATCTTGTTCTAAGAGCAGCTCTTTCCTCCATGGAAAAAACAAATGTGATTGGCTAAGGTTTGGCAAGAAATGCATTCCAAGTAATTCCAAATAAGTTTAGAGAGTTAGGGGTTGGATACGAACCAGGG
The DNA here is from genome assembly GCF_045791955.1 of Oncorhynchus clarkii lewisi. Taxonomy (NCBI): domain Eukaryota; kingdom Metazoa; phylum Chordata; class Actinopteri; order Salmoniformes; family Salmonidae; genus Oncorhynchus; species Oncorhynchus clarkii. The sequence goes on from NW_027258481.1 coordinate 53,938, forward strand.
ACCTTAAGTCAGCTTTCATCCAACCAATCACATTTGTTCAAATCCCCAAAAAATTGGCACTTGCTTCGTAAACAACAGGTGTAGACTAAAAGTGAAATGTTTTCAATACAGAGAGAGATCAAATAAATAATAGAAACATAATAACACAAGGAATAAATACACAACAATTAATGATAACTTTGCTATATACGCAGGGTACCAGAACAAAGTCAATGTGCAGGGGTACAAGGCAATTGAGGTATATATGTACATATAGGTTGGGATAAAGTGACTAGGCAACAGGATAGATAATAAACAGTAACAGCAGCGTATGTTATGAGTCAAAAGAGTTAGAGCAAAAAGGGTCAGTGCAGATAGTCCGGCTAGCTATTGGTTAACTATTTAGCAGACTAACAGTCTAGCACACTATTGACCTTGAGAAAGAGCTGTGTTTATAACAGGGTTTAATAAATTACACTCAGAACAAGATTGAATCAACTGGGCTCAGAACAAGATTGAATAAACAGTGCTCAGATCAGTGGAGACTCCATCATTGAGCACCACACTTTTAGGTAAAAAAGGTTTTTGGAGGCTTGCCTCTTTTGTTTGTTATTTTGGCATTAATACGTGTCACATCTCAGTTTGCAAACAATGTAAAAACATTCAATTGAGTTAATAAAGCCGCATACAAACATGGTCTCTTTTTGCCTTCTGCCTAAATGACTACAGACCCGTAGCACTCACGTTCGTAGCTATGAAGTGCTTTGAAAGGCTGGTAATGGCTCACATCAACACCATTATCCCAGAAACCCTAGACCCACTCCAATTTGCATACCGCTCAAACAGATCCACAGATGATGCAATCTCTATTGCACTCCACACTGCCCTTTCCCACCTGGACAAAAGGAACACCTATGTGATCCTCAACACTGGAGCTCCCCAGGGGTGCGTGCTCAGTCCCCTCCTGTACTCCCTGTTCACCCACGACTGCATGGCCAGGCACGACTCCAACACCATCATTAAGTTTGCTGACGACATAACAGTGGTAGGCCTGATCACCGACAACAACGAGACAGCCTATAGGGAGGAGGTCAGAGACCTGGCCAGGCGGTAAGATATATTTTTTGTGTAGTAGCTTTGCTGGCATGCATCACACTTTTTTTCTTTGTTTGCCCCACCAAGATTGACATGCTAAAATTGCCACTGGCTCAGATTAAGTTTGAAGAAGTAAAACTCCATTGAACCCTGCTAGAACCTTATGGCCCAGCATAAGGTACCATTGACTTACTGGTGCTATCACTTCCTCCTTGGCTCTTGTCACACATGTCTTCTCTGACTCTAGCACTCCGGCTGAAAGGCACTTGTCAAACTCCATGTGAATGTCTGACATGAACTGGTCAATGTTCTGGAGCTCATCTTCCAGCCTTTGTTCTAGAAGATTGTGCAATTTTTCTTTTTCGGTCTCCATCTTAAACACAACAGAGAACAACCAATCCGTAAACGTATTGAGATGGATCAAGGGTACATTCATTTAAAAAAAAGGCTAATGCATTAAAGGCAATACCGATTTGGTGATCTCATGGTTTACCACGTGGACCAGGGAGAGGATCCCATACGCTCCATTCACATAGTCTCTCATCACTTTTTCTGACCGTTGGTCGTTCAAGCTTTTCAGCAGAGCTCTCAGCTCAGGTATCTCTGAAAATGAGATGCATTTTGTCATTTTTCTGTTAATGTACAATAATCTTTAGGTCAACAATCATTGTTTGAGCAAAGCAAGTTGTTGTTAGATTCATATTCAGGTTGAGTATATGACTTTGGAACAATTTATAATAACAGCCCCAACTCCAATAGATTAGGTGCAAAGAGATGGTATTTGTAAATTGTGCTGGGCACTTGTTCTACTTTCGGTCTTGTTTAACTTTTTTTTACCTTTACCAATACCCTGACACTTACCCTAATACACATTCATTATACAATACCTAACCTTTCAAGGTTCTTGTGTCCTAGAAGTCATTTGCATAAGTTTGCCAAAAAAACATTGCATGTAAATGTTTTTTTTAAAAGTTGTATTTCAATGTTTTGCTAAAATGTATGTGAAGTTTTAAAAAATATATATATTTTCAGTTTTTTTTTGCTGTTTGCAACAAACAATCTGTTTGCACGTATTCCTACTGGAGGTTTTGTTGCACAATAACGCAAGTGATCATACCTGTCTCTTCTTGTCTCAGAATGCAGTTGTTATCCTTCTGGAATTCTTGAGAACTAACTGTAAACACCTGCATTTCATCAATAGCCTGAATGTATGTGACAAAAGATGACAAAAGAAAAACAATACATCAATATAATTATCAATCACTCATCAGTCAATCATTGCTGAAGCAGCTAAACTGGTTGTTTTGGAGTTACTTCAGGGACATTTCCAAGTTTTTTAATAATACAAAATTCCATTTACCTATCCAATGAACTTCCGGTCTAAGAACGCTAATGCCATTTTAATGGATGTTATATTCTTCTAATTCAAGGGAACACCTTTGTCTTCTGACAGATAATGTCATTCTAACACAAGTTTCCATGAACTATCAGTTCATTAGCATTTTTCTCATTTCATGTCTAAATCATCTTAAAGTAACTTTATTGAGCTACACAAGCAATTTGAGACGCTTTGGGATGCTTTGGACATAGAACGCAAAACAATGCATTGATTTTTGGACACAAAAGCTAAAAAGTTTGCATGTGGAGACAGTAGCTAGGTAAACAAAATAAAAGCATGGATTGCTGTCTTACCTCGTCCATACACTGCAGGGAAAGAAACTCTTTATAGTTTCTTATTTGGTTAAGAAAATAGAGAATAAAACATCTTACTTCATACGGGTTGCTGTAATTCTCTTGAATTTCCATCTTGGCTTGTTGATTTCGGTGCAATATGCATGCACGTTTCTGCTCCTCTGAATAGTTAGAAGAGTCCTAATTGCATGTGAAATAAGAGGAGACCATGGGAGATATCCATACAGTGACATATTCAATTCTCTATAAACCAACTATTTGTTTATAGTTCTGTAAACAAAGTATTTGTTATATTTTGTGTATCTGTACCTCTATGTGAAGGTCTTCATCGTCCATTTCACTGAAATTGGAATTTGTTCTTTATTAGTGATGTATAAGCAGTGAAAATATATATCTATATCTGGGTAGGTAATTGTAAACTAATATTTGTTCAGTAATCGCAATATATTAAACTGTTAAAGCAGTAACAGAATTTGAGTTTAAAATGTCTCACCCCATATAATTGTCTGGGTTGATGTCGTCCGTCTTAGTACAGATGAAGGTGATGTTCTGACACTGTCCACCAGGACCAATATTACTGATGCTGTTGTCCAGTATATTCCATGCATCACTGTCAGCCGCGGCCCGGTCAATGTCAGCCACGACCCACACAGAGGAGCACTTAGTAATGTACTATAAAAAAAAACATGGTGTTCAGAAATTTTATTTAGAATGTTAAAACAAAAATTGTAACAGGTGAGGTAAAATAAAACATTGGACATAGTGTAAAATATTTGAAGCCATAATCAACATTTCACTCATCATTCAAGCTGATTCTTTTTTTGGTGTAAATGAGGAGTTGAATGGCAGTGGTTCTAATGCTGGAATTCAATCTAATCCGCTGTAGTAATGCTTATTACAGTGCCGTTATTTGGAGAGAAAAAATGTCTGCAACTCACACACACACACTACTTTGAAGTAGGTTTTTATTGCCCTAATGAAAATGTAGTTAATACACTACATTTTACCTACTGAATACCTACTGTATTCATGTTATCTGATGAAATTGCTGTACAATGAAATTGCTGTACAATGCACATTGATGTCATAAATTAACACTGCAGAGCTCTTCGTCTCCTACACCGTGCCTTGATTGTATTAATGTTGATGATATCTGGAAATGTGCATGTACATCCTGGCCCATCTACTGTTGCTAGTCCCAATTCTGCCTTGTGCTCTGATATCTGCTTCACTGATATCTGCTCCCGTAAAAGCCTGGGGTTTCTGCACATTAACACTAGAAGCTTATTACCTTAAAGTGTGGGATCACAGCTCCAATCCAGATGTGTTGGTCATTACTGAGACGTGGTTAAGGAAGAGTGTTTTGAATACTGATGTTAACCTTTCTGGTTATAACCTCTTTCGGCAAGACAGATCTTCCAAAGGTGGGGGAGTGTCAATCTTTACCAAGGATCACCTTCAGTGCTCGGTTGTCTCCACCAAGTCTGTCCCCAAACAATTTGATTTGCTGGTTTTAGGTATTGAACTTTCAAATAGCTCTTTATTGAGTGTTGCTGTGTGCTATCATCCTCCATCAGCACTGGCCTGTACCCTACCTGCCCTAAAGCTCTCTCCTGGCCCCGTACACCAATTCTGAATGTGTCCTGCTAGTTGACCTAAACTGGGACATGCTTAAACCACCTGACCAAGTCCTAAAACAATGGGACTCCCTAAATCTTTCTCAGATTATCACCAATCCCACAAGGTATGACTCCAAGGCTACTCTCCTCGATGTTATCCTCACAAATAATCCTGATGGGTATAAGTCTGGTGTTTTCTGTAATGACCTTAGTGATCACTGTTTTACAGCCTGTGTTCGTAATGGCTGTTCAGTGAAACGACCTGTCCTGATTTGTCATAGACGCTCGCTAAAAAACTTTGAGCAAGCCTTCCTTCATAAACTGGCCTCTGTAAAATGGTATAGAATCAGGTTGATCCCCTGTGTTGAAGACGCTTGGACATCCTTTTTTTATATTTTCAGTGGTATTGTTAACAAACATGCACCCATAAAGAAAATTAGAATAAAAAACAGGTTCAGCCCCTGGTTCGACCGTGATCTTGCAGAGTTACTAAACCTCAACAATTGCATTTGGCGAAAGGCTCAGCACACGCACACGCTGACTGGCTCTCATTCAGGCAAATTAGAAATAAGTGCACTTGGGCTATCCGGAAGGCCAAGGTTAGTTACTTTAAGAAGCAGTTCTCTCTCTGTGGGTCTAACCCCAAGAAGTTCTGGAAACCGGTTAAAGACCTGGAGAATAAACCCTCCTCCTCACAGCTGCCCATGTCCCTTAATGTTGATGATGTGGTTGTTACTGACAAGAAGCACATGGCTGTGCTCTTTAATCACAAATTAATTAAGTCAGGATTCCTATTTGACTCAGCCATGCCTCCTTGCCGTCCAACATTTCCTCATCTCCCACCCCTTCTAATACGACTATCCCTGATGCTTCTCCCTCTTTTTACCCTGCCAAGCTACAAAGTTTCTCCCTGCAGGCAGTCACTGAGTCTGAGGTGCTAGAGGAGCTCCTGAAACTTGACACCAAAAAAACATCTGGGTCAGATGGTTTAGACCCTTTCTTCTTCAAGGTTGTTGCCCCTATCATTGCCAAGCCTATCTCTGACGTTTTTAACCTTTCTGGGTAAGTTCCCATTGCTTGGAAGGCAGCCATGGTTCGTCCTTTATTTATAACTGTTATAGGCCTATTTCTATTTCACCCTGTTTATGAAAAGTGTTGGAAAATTTTGTCAATAATCAACTGACTGTCTTTCTTGATGTCTATAGTATTCTCTCTGGTATGCAATCTGGTTTCCGCTCAGGTTATGCATGTGTCACTGCAACCTTAAAGGTCCTCAATGATGTCACCATTGCCCTTGATTCTAAGCAATGTTGTGCTGCTCTTTTTATTGACTTGGACAAAGCTTTTGATACAGTGGACAATTCCATTCTTGTGGGCCGGCTAAGGAGTATTGGTGTCTCTGAGGGGTCTTTGGCCTGGTTTGGCCACTCTCTCAGAGTGCAGTGTATAATGTCAGAAAATCTGCTGTCTCAGCCACAGCCTGTCACCAAGGGAGTACCCCAAGGCTCAATCCTAGGTCCAACGCTCTTCTCAATTTACATCAACAACATAGCTCAGGCAGTAGGAACCTCTGTCATCCATTTATATGCAGATTATACAGTGTTATACTCAGCTGGCCCCTCCCCGGATTTTGTGTTAAATGCTCTACATCAAAGCTTTCTTAGTGTCCAACAAACTTTCTCTACCCTTAACCTTGTTCTGTACACCTCCAAAACAACGGTAATGTGGTTCAGCAAGAAGAATGCCCTTCTCCCCACAGGTGTGATTACTACCTCTGAGGGGTTAGAGTTTGAGGTAATCACCTCATACAAGTACTTGGGGGTATGGCTAGACAGTACACTGTCCTTCTCTCAGCACATATCAAAGCTGCAGGCTAAAGGTAAATCTAGACTCGGTTTCCTACATCGTAAGCGCTCCTCTTTCACCCCAGCTGCCAAACTAACCCTGATTCAGATGACCATCCTACCCATGCTAGATTATGGAGACATAATTAGATTATAGATTAGCAGGTAAGGGTGCTCTCGAGTGACTAGATGTTCTTTACCATTCGGCCATCAGATTTGCCACCAATGCTCCTTATACAGTGCCTTGCGAAAGTATTCGGCCCCCTTGAACTTTGCGACCTTTTGCCACATTTCAGGCTTCAAACATAAAGATATAAAACTGTATTTTTTGTGAAGAATCAACAACAAGTGGAGCACAATCATGAAGTGGAACGACATTTATTGGATATTTCAAACTTTTTTAACAAATCAAAAACTGAAAAATTGGGCGTGAAAATTATTCAGCCCCTTTACTTTCAGTGCAGCAAACTCTCTCCAGAAGTTCAGTGAGGATCTCTGAATGATCCAATGTTGACCTAAATGACTAATGATGATAAATACAATCCACCTGTGTGTAATCAAGTCTCCGTATAAATGCACCTGCACTGTGATAGTCTCAGAGGTCCGTTAAAAGCGCAGAGAGCATCATGAAGAACAAGGAACACACCAGGCAGGTCCGAGATACTGTTGTGAAGAAGTTTAAAGCCGGATTTGGATACAAAAAGATTTCCCAAGCTTTAAACATCCCAAGGAGCACTGTGCAAGCGATAATATTGAAATGGAAGGAGTATCAGACCACTGCAAATCTACCAAGACCTGGCCGTCCCTCTAAACTTTCAGCTCATACAAGGAGAAGACTGATCAGAGATGCAGCCAAGAGGCCCATGATCACTCTGGATGAACTGCAGAGATCTACAGCTGAGGTGGGAGACTCTGTCCATAGGACAACAATCAGTCGTATATTGCACAAATCTGGCCTTTATGGAAGAGTGGCAAGAAGAGAGCCATTTCTTAAAGATATCCATAAAAAGTGTTGTTTAAAGTTTGCCACAAGCCACCTGGGAGACACACCAAACATGTGGAAGATTGTGCTCTGGTCAGATGAAACCAAAATTTAACTTTTTGGCAACAATGCAAAACGTTATGTTTGGCGTAAAAGCAACACAGCTGAACACACCATCCCCACTGTCAAACATGATGGTGGCAGCATCATGGTTTGGGCCTGCTTTTCTTCAGCAGGGACAGGGAAGATGGTTAAAATTGATGGGGATGGAGCCAAATACAGGACCATTCTGGAAGAAAACCTGATGGAGTCTGCAAAAGACCTGAGACTGGGACGAAGATTTGTCTTCCAACAAGACAATGATCCAAAATATAAAGCAAAATCTACAATGGAATGGTTAAAAAATAAACATATCCAGGTGTTAGAATGGCCAAGTCAAAGTCCAGACCTGAATCCAATCGAGAATCTGTGGAAAGAACTGAAAACTGCTGTTCACAAATGCTCTCCATCCAACCTCACTGAGCTCGAGCTGTTTTGCAAGGAGGAATGGGGAAAAAATTCAGTCTCTCGATGTGCAAAACTGATAGAGACATACCCCAAGCGACTTACAGCTGTAATCGCAGCAAAAGGTGGCGCTACAAAGTATTAACTTAAGGGGGCTGAATAATTTTGCACGCCCAATTTTTCAGTTTTTGATTTGTTAAAAAAGTTTGAAATATCCAATAAATGTCGTTCCACTTCATGATTGTGTCCCGCTTGTTGTTGATTCTTCACAAAAAAATACAGTTTTATGTCTTTATGTTTGAAGCCTGAAATGTGGCAAAAGGTCGCAAAGTTCAAGGGGGCCGAATACTTTCGCAAGGCACTGTAGCACACATCACTACACTCTATACTCCTCTGTCATCTGGTCATCTCTATATACCCATCGCAAGACCCACTGGTTGATGCATATTTATAAAACCCTCTTAGGCCTCACTCCCCCCTATCTGAGATATCTACTGCAGCCCTCATCCTCCACATACAACACCCGTTCTGCCATTCACATTCTGTTAAAGGTCCCTGAAGCACACACATCCCTGGGTCACTCATATTTTCAGTTCGCTGCAGCTAGCGACTGGAACGAGCTGCAACAAACACTCAAACTGGACAGTTTTATCTCAAAGACTCAGTCATGGACAGTCTTACTGACAGTTGTGGCTGCTTTGCGTGATGTATTGTGGTCTCTACCTTCTTGCCCTTTGTGCTGTTGTCTGTGACCAATAATGCTTGAACCATGTTTTGTGCTGCTACCATGTTGTGTTGCTACCATGTTGTTTTCATGTTGTGTTGCTACAATCCTGTGTTGTCGTCTTAAGTCTCTCTTTATGTAGTGTTGTGTTGTCTCTCTTGTCGAGATGTGTGTTTTGTCCTATATTTCTGTGTTATCTTTTTTTTTAAATCCCAGCCCCGTCCCCGCAGGTCTTTTGCCTTTTGGTATAAAAGTACTTAACTGACTTACCTAGTTAAATTAAGGTTAAAAAATATAAAAATTAACAATACACATGTCTTAAATGCATAATTTAGCTTGAATGCAAAAAGTACTAAAATGTATTCTTAAAATAAATAGTTTCTTCTTTTTGCTTTTTGGGGTTCTGCATGAGCAAAAAAGAACTCCATACCTACTGTAAACTCTGGTGGTGGATCTTTGATGTTAAGGTGCTACTTTACTTCAACTGTTCCTGGGGCCCTTGTTAAGGTCAAGGGCATCAGGAACTTCACCTGTTCCTGGGGCCCTTGTTAAGGTCAAGGGCATCAGGAACTTCACCTGTTCCTGGGGCCCTTGTTAAGGTCAAGGGCATCAGGAACTTTACCTGTTCCTGGGGCCCTTGTTAAGGTCAAGGGCATCATGAACTTTACCCGGTACCAGGACAGTTTGCCTCTGCCAGGAGGTTAAAACTTAGATGCAAGTGGATCCCAGCAAGACAATGACCCCAAGCACAAATCAAAATCCACAATGAAATTGTTAATAAAACATTTTTTTGGTGAAAATTAATATTAGTTTTAAATCAACTTTTTGAAGGTACATTTCTTTGCTTTTATTTTGAAAAACATGCCCTGACAATATACAATATAGAATGGACTTTTTGGTAAGGAAGGCTTAACCAAAACCATCCTCTGATTAAACCAAATAAATACCACACACTACAGCGTACCTTCAGGTTCAATTAAATTGAGACTGTAAATGCATTCAGAAATGATCACAAAAGTAAAAGATTACCGATTCCCACATCTCATCTCTGGCCTTGTTGCAGTCTCCAGTTCCTGGAAGATCCACCAGCACAATGTGTTCCAGAAGATCCTTGGAGTTTGGCATCTTGATGGTCACATACTTCACAAGTGGCCAGTAGTGTATCTGAGATGATTTAGATTGTTTCCCATGTATCTTTCTTTTGCTTCGTATGTAGCAGGCGATCTCTGTAGAGAACTTTGTGGCCTGTCAAATGATTTAATATTATTCTCAGGTCACACTCGACCCTTTTACAACTTTCTGGTATATTTAAAATAATTGATGGCTATTATGCATTTCATGTTGTTTGTCATGATGTCCGTGAAGTTCAGGGTTTTCAAATGGGAACATATTGGACCTCAGACAGCAAAAAAAAACTGTATAAAAGAGGCTTAAAATGACTTACTGTGTCAAATGACAGGATTTTCCTAGTTGATGAGAGAAACTCTGGGATGTCGCTGAATGTCTCTGACTCCAGTGACTTCAGTTCATCAAAGCTTTTCCCGACTGCATCTTCTCCGTACAATGCCTGGATTTTACTGTTCGCCATATTCACCATCCTTTTATCTTTCTCCTCACCATCCATTTCTTTAATTTTCAAAAGTGATTCCAGCTCCTTCTCCCATTCCTAAAAAAAGTCAAACATTATTATTTTACTGAATATATTATATATTTATATGATGGATCAAATGTTTCATATTATAATAAATAAATGCTAAATACTTTGTTGAGGGAAATGTACTTGATTCAACTGTGATATGTTGTTGTCTCACCTAACTATCTTAAGATTAATGCACTAATTGTAAGTCGCTCTGTATAATAAAATCAGCTAAATCAGGTTTCCCAAACTCGGTCCTGGGTCCAACCCTGCATGCACGTTTCGTTTTTTGCCGTAGCACTACACAGCTGAATCAAATAACCAGCACATCCTCAAGCAATCATTAATTGAATCAGCTATGTAGTGCTATGGAAACAAACAAAACGTGCATCCAGGCCGGGGGGGGGGGGGGGGGGGGGGCTCTGAGCTAAATAACAAACATGTTAATGTGATCATATCAGCATGGTGTCAGGACAAAACATGGTGTCTAAGTGACTTCAACTGGTCTTCAAAATTTCACAAATTATATCTTGAGGTTTATCAACATTGCTAAAATCACCTCTTTAGAAATGAAGTCAATCTCTGCCACGTAGTTGGAGTCAGTCATATTGGCCTCCACCTGGATGATGACTGATGTGCATGCACCAACAGTCCCGGAGGGCAGCAAGGTATTCACCCCCAAAATGGCATTCATCAGTGAGCTCTTACCAGCTCCTGACCTCCCAAATACACCAACAACAACTTTGTCGTCAATAACAGCCTCCAAAGCTGAGATTTTTTCCCTGTTAACAGTGAACCACAGAAAAGCAATGTCACACTAAAAATGCAATTCATTGACTTGAGGTCTATCTATACATAAACAGTAGAAAGCACAGAGGTATACTGCATAGTGGAATAGAGGAGTTAGCAAGCTAACTTTGGTCAACTCTGAATTCAAATTGGGATAACCGTTGACACTGTGGCTCACCTTTTAGCCAGGTATGTTTCTATGACAATGAATCCTAAAGTTCTTACAGTACCTGCTCTGGGGCAGGCTAACTCCAATGTATGCTAAATAAAGGTTCTGAGGATAGAGTTAAATTTTTCACCGGAACAGTCCTGACTTAAATTTGCTTGAAAATCAGAGACATGATTTGAATACTGTTGTCCATCAATGATTCCCAACTGAATTTACTGAGCTTGAGGAATTTTCTATATTTTTTCCTTTCACTTTGAACATAAGAGTAGGTTGTGTAGATCGGTAGGAAAACAAATCACATGTAATCACCTTTTAGATTTCATTTTAAGGTAGCAAAATGCGAAAACTTTGAGGTGTGTAGACTTACACTAGGCACTGTATGTATTTTCTTGAAGAATGAATGGCAATATAATTCATTTAAATGGCAAAAATTGATGTACCAACCTTTTGAAGAATACAAGTACACTTACCTTAAATAACCAATGAAATCCGTGTTTGCATATGGAGGTGACACCTTGTCTAGCCCGCTAAGGACTTTTCCAATGCCCTCTTTGGCCACTTTGATGACATCCATCTCTACACACACACACACACACACACACACACACACACACACACACACACACACACACACACACACACACACACACACACACACACACACACACACACACACACACACACACACACACACACACACACACGAGGTGGACAAACAATGAGTTTACAATGTAATAATTGTATTACGCTGTGGTATAATTTTTAACATCAGGTTTACTGTTTATTTCTTAAAGTAGCTATTATAACGTATATATCTTACCGAGGGTAGGTGTTGCTGCAGTTCCCTTTGCTATGGCACAAAGGCGTTTATTACCTTCCCTGCCCTGATCATTTGAAGTAGAGGGGTCATCAGACCCTCTTTTGTGGCCTGAGAGAGAATCACAATCACTCAATGTTCAAGCAGATCCATTATCTGTCCAAGAAGTCAGTATTTCCTTCATGGTAGGCTGTATACCATTTATGTAAATATAATATACATTGGACAACAAGAAGTTATTATAGACATATTAATCCTCAACTGAAGTAATGTGCGTCTTAGACTTTCATGTACCTTGGGTAGGCATGATTTGACACCGTCCGGGGCTTAGACTGAAAAATAAAAAATAAATTCACTGATTATGGTGATGAAAACAGAGATAATAAATTCTAATCCCACAGAAAACGTATTATCACAGGAAACAGTCATTATCTGATTTCAGTGGAGGGTCCTTAGAGGAGGACCATCCTACTCAGTGATTTTCAGAAAAAATGTAATGTTAAAAGAGTTATCCTTTTTAGATAGAACTATACTAAATATATTCACGTCATCAAGTACCAGATTATAACACGCTGTTTTGCAGTGAAGGTCTACAGTAGTATCAATGACACACTCTAGAATAGCACAATAGTGTAGCCAGAGGAAAGCTATTCCCCACCCTCCTCTGGCTACATTAACTTCAATACAAAACCTAGGATGCTCGTAGGCCTTACCCGCTTCCATAGACCACAAGGTAATTATGACCACTTCCAGAGGACGTCCTCCAACCATTCAAAGCTTTAGCAATATGAACTGACATGTTGTCCATCCAATCATAGGATTAGGATCAGAAAACAAACCTAGTGTGGTGTATTGGGGTATTGCCACATATTTTGATAAAATATTGAATTTGGCCTTCTCTACTATAGCCCGTAGAAACGTATTGAATAACTCATTCATAAACGGGGAAAAAAACAAGCGAAAAATAAATCATCAATCATCTGTGTTTTTTAAGTGTCTGTCCTATATATAGGAGATATGAGAAAACTCGGGGAATATACAGTACCAGTCAATAGTTTGGACATGCCGACTCATTCAAGGGCTTTTCTTTATTTTGTACTATTTTCTACATTGTAGAATACTAGTGAAGAAAATCAAAACTATGAAATAACACATATGGAGTGTTAAACAAATCAAAATATATTTTATATTTTAAATTCTTCAAGTAGCCACCCTTTGCTTTGATGACAACTTTACACACTCTTGGCATTCTCTCAACCAGCTTCGTGAGGAATGCTTTTCCAACAGTCTTGAAGGAATTTCCACATATGCTGAGCAGTTGTTGGCTGCTTTTCCTTCACTCTGTGGTCCAACTCATCCCAAACCATCTCAATTAGGTTGAGGTTGGGTAATTGTGGAGGCCAGGTCATCTGATTCAGCACTCCATCACTCTCCTTCTTGGTCAAATAGACCTTACACAGCCTGGAAGTGTGTTTTGGGTCATTGTCCTGTTGAAAAACAAATGATAGTCCCACAAAGCTCAAACCAGATGGGATGGCGTATCACTGCAGAATGCTGTGGTAGACATGCTGGTTAAGTGTGCATTGAATTCAAAATAAATCAGAGACGGTGGGAGTGCTTTGCTGGTGACACCTCCTCCTCCTCCTCCATGCTTCACAGTGGGAACCAAACATGCAGAGATTATCCGTTCATCTACTCTGCGTCTCACAAAGACACGGCAGTTGGAACCAAAAATCTCAAATTTGCATTCATCAGACCAAAGGACAGATTTCCACTGCTCGTGTTTCTTGGCCCAAGCAAGTCTCTTCTTATTATTGGTGTCCTTTAGTAGTGGTTTCTTTGAAGCAATTCGACCATGCAGGCCTGATTCACGTAGTCTCCTCTGAACAGCTGATGTTGAGATGTGTCTGTTACTTGAACTCTGTGAAGGATTTGTTTGGGCTGCAATCTGAACTTATCCTCTGCAGCAGAGGTAACACTAGGTCTTCCTTTCCTGTGGCGGTACTCATGAAAGCCAGTTTCATCATAGCATTTGATGGTTTTTGCGACTGCACTTGAGGAAACTTGAAAAATTCTTGAAATGTTCCATATTGACTGATCTTCATGTCTTGAAATAACGATGAACTGTCGTTTCTCTTTGCTTATTTGAGATGTTCTTGCCATAATACGGACTTTGTATTTTACCAAATAGGGCTATATTTTGTATACCACCCCTTCCTTGTCACAACACAACCGACTGGCTCAAATACATTAAGGAAAGAAATTCCACTAATTAACTTAACAAGGAACACCTGTTAATTAAAATGTATTCCATTTTGACGGCCTAGACAGAATGGCTATATAAGGAATGGAACATATAGGACCAAGGCCCTGCTACCATTATAACCTATACAGCTGTCAGATGTGGGCGTTAACAAGCAAGAACTGAGATGTAAAGATAATGGTGGAGAAAGGTCAAGAGGAGTTATTTTAGTATAGAGTAAAGACAGAATACTTTAAAGGCAGGGCTTGCTATGATTGTGATAAAGTCTAATTGAATCTACAAGTTCCGGTATCTGTGCAATTATTTGACTCAATGTTTTTCCACAACAGATGTTACTTAGATTGATGCACCAGTGGATCAATAGACTCTGAGGGGTTTAATCAGCTTCTTGATATGCCACACATGTCAGGTGGATGGATTATCTTGGCAAAGGAGAAACGCTCACTAACAGGGGTGTAATAAAAAAATACGCTTGGTAGCACTTTACCGTAATTTCCGGACTATAAGCCGCTACTTTTTTCCCACGCTTTGAACCTCTCGGTTTATACAATGACCCGGCTAATTTATGGATTTTTCCCGCTTTCACAAGATTCATGCCGCCAAAAAACTGATCACCGTCACATAATGTGACGTAAATCGAGCGCGCTCAAACTTCCCATCATTCTGATTACGGTAGTCATTTTGTCACCCTCATCATGGCAAAGACACAGAGAAATGCATATGATGCAGCTTTCAAGTTGAAGGCGATCGATCTGGCTGTTGGAAAAGGAAATAGAGTTGCTGCACTGGAGCTTGGCCTTAATGAGTCGATGATAAGACGTTGGAAACAGCAGCGTGAGGAACTGACTCAGTGCAAAAAGACAACAAAAGCTTTCAGAGGGAAGAAAAGCAGATGGCCCGAACTAGAAAATGAGCTTGAAGACTGGGTCAACACACAGAGAGCAGACTGCCGAGGTGTTTCAACTGTGCAGATCCGACTGAAAGACAAAACAATCACCACCGCAATGAAGTTTGAGGATTTTAGAGGTGGACCATCGTGGTGTCTAAGATTTATGAGACGTAAAGGCCTGTCCATCAGGGTACGGACGAGTCTGTGTCAGCAGCTCCCTCCCGACTACGAGGAAAAAGTGTCAAACTTCGGCAAATTCACTGATGTAAAGATAGCGGAGCATCCATTGTAACAAGCCGTGTTTTGTTTAAAAGCCTATTTATTTTTGTTACAAGCCGTGTTTCGTTTAAAGGCTGTGTAAAGTTCATTTGTTTCAATGTACCAGTAGGCACCGGAGGGTTATAGACATGTGCGGCTTATTTATGTACAAAATACATATATTTTTTTAATTCAGTGGGTGTGGTTTATATTCAGGTGCGCTTAATTGTCCAGAAATTACGGTACTTGAGACCAAGTGTCATAACACGTCACGACACAGTCATAACCATGCCATAGTTTGTCATAACAACTGACATAACTTGTCAAAACCTGTTAAAATATGGACATACCACTGTCATTCCACATATATTTAGACCTGTTGTGACATATATTGTTATTTTATGGTTTGATATGACTCCTATATAAGAGTGTCAAAACCCACAAAACCTACCACACATGGCAAATCATTCCATTACACCATAGCCTACGTGTCAACAGTATGTTTATGTTGTATACTTTTTATTTTATTTACCATATTAAAACATAATTGTAATTGCTCACACATTGATGTCAAACAAGTAAAGTATAGTGTATTTTCTACCAGTTTTTTCATAAAAGTTATTTTCTACCAGTTTTTTTAAATATGATGAAAAAAAACATGACTGTAAAGAATTCATTACAACAATCAACAAAGCATTTAAGAAACAAACTTTCAAACAAAAGGAAACTTCTTGGCAGGGAACATTTTTAATTTGAGTGAATGTGGGTTTTGACACTCTTAGGCAGGTGTCATAACCAGCCATAAAATAATGCAATATATTTCACCACAGGTGTAAAGATATGGGCCATGACAGTGCTATGACCATATCATGGCAGGTTATGTCAGCTTGTAGCGGTATTTATTAGAGAGGGGTAAAGATATAGATTTTGTTCGGGCGCCAGGCAGGTATTAACCATGCCGGAAGGAAAAGAGTAGAATAGAAAGTACCACTACCAGACCCACACACATCAGCAGAAGAGACTGCCTAGAGTGTAGCCTGTTTACCAGATAGCCAGTGGAGAGAAAAGAGAATACACACCCTATAAAACCCACATCACAGCACAGGGGTAACCCCACCAAGAATGCCTCATACAATAATAATGGCAGAGCAATTTAACAGCAACTTCATACAAGAAAGACCCCAGTCATCAACAGGATTTGTAGTAATATGTACAGAGTTTTTAAAAAAAAAAATGTTTACCGTTAGTTAAGTTAAGAACAAATTCAGTCAGTTAAGTCAGTTAAGAACAAATTCTTATTTTCAATGACGGCCTTAACTGGGTTAACTGCCTGTTCAGGGGCAGAACGACCAATGTGTATCTTGTCAGCTCAGGATTTGAACTTGCAACCTTTTCAGTTACTAGTCCAACGATCTAACCACTAGGCTACCCCGCAGCCCCAAGGTGGGTGGGTGTTCATAAGCACAACAAGGGCCTTAACAATGTCCACAATCTTCTTGGCCACATGTCATTAGTTCACCCCACCTCAATACAGTTCAAATAAAAATACACAACTTGCAAGCAACCTCCCTTTTAACTCAAATGTTCACCCAAATACTTCTGTCAGGGCAATAATAGTCCAGCTCTAATGAACCTCAAGGAGAAGTGCATTTGAAAAATAGAAAGTCTGTTGCAGGGTAAAGCACTGGAACGATAGAGGGAAGAGAAAGAGAGAAAGAGAACAAGAGAGATCTTAGCTGTGGTTTCAGGCGTGGCGGTGTACTGTCTGACCGTCCGATGGTTTGTTGGTTTGTATGTCAAAGTACAGATGAAAGTATAACACATTGAACATGGAAATAAAAATAGATTATATTCTTACATTGAAAAAAGGTGCTCAAGAAATGATGCCTATCTTCGTCAATCCTTCATGGCGTTCTGCTGTTTTGCCTGCTAAACTGACTAAGACTCTCTATCTCTTTCTCTTTTTCCCTCTCTCACTCGCTCTGTCACTTTCTCACTCACTCTCACACATAGGCACAGACATGTGGGTTGACCACTTTTTACTTTCACTCTCGATTCTGCAAAATCAAGTGTGTCCTTCCCTGAAGCAAAGGCTGGGGGATAATGAAACAACTTTTTGCAGTATTTTGCATTACCTTTTGCATTATTATTTTTAGTTTAGTTTATTAATTTGACCATTTAAAAAAAACAAGCACACATAAAACTTGAAAAAGCCGTACATGCACATGAATAAAATCATCAAGGATAACACACAATAAAGTCTGGGACTTATTTCCATTGTGGTCCTCTTGAGACAAGATGGCTAGACAAGATCAAACACAGTATGTCAGTGAAATAATAAAACAGAAACAAATACATAGAAGAAGAACATCTATCTCATCATTCCAGTTACATCATAGGGGTTATTCATATGTTTAGCCCTGAATCAACCTAGAAGGTCTATTTGTCATGTATGATGAGACATAAGTGGGACGCTGTCGTTTTTTGACGATTTTTTGAAAAACGTCCAAAATGACCAGGGGCGCCCCCTTTTGGATGGGGTGCTCCCTACCCAACTGTGGACCCCTTGCACCCCCATAGGCATTTAAAAAAAAAAACATTTTGAAAATGTGCTCTTGGTAACCCGTTTCAATCACCAGGCGCACGGCTGTCCATTTGCAAAATGCTTCAATGGGCATTTACCATCACGAATTTGACATGTCAGTTTATATTAGTTTGTATTAGTTTGTGTCAGTAGGGTAGAGAGAGGAAAAGGGGGGAGGGCGTATTTATGACTGTCATAAACCTACCCCCAGGCCAGCGTCATGACAATACACACACATGCATACTGACTCCACACACACACATACACACACACAAACACACACACACACACACACACACTCTTCACATACATTGCTGCTACTCTTTTTATTTTATATCCTGATTGCCTAGTCACTTTTCTAAACAGGTAAATAATTCACCTCATGGAACAGCAGGGACTGTGAAGAGTCAAACAAACGTACAGACACATGCATACGCACACATTGTGATATTGTTGTAAAGTGGTATTAGACATTTTGAATTGTGGATATGTAGTGGTGTAATAATGACCTCCTTCCTATAGGCTGTCTCATCGTTGTCAGGGATCAGGCTGTTGTGTCATCGGCAAACTTAATGATGGTGTTGAAGTCGTGCCTGATAGTGCAGTCATGAGTGAACGGGGAGTACAGGAGGGGACTGAGTACGCACCCTTGAAGGGCCCCCGTGTTGAGGATCAGCGAGACAGATGTGTTGTTACCTACAATTACAATCTGGGTGCTGCCCGTCAGGAAGTCCAGGATCCAGTTGCAGCGGAAGGTGTTTAGTCCCAGTGTCCTTAGCTTATTGATGAGCTTTGAGGGCACTATGGTGTTGAACCCGGAGCTGTAGTCAATGAATACCATTCTCAC